>NC_080028.1:41229541-41389868 GCF_030020395.1 Manis pentadactyla
TCATGGAGGTACAGAAAAATATTCAAGAACTCAGGAATGATTTCTGGTCAGAAATCCAATTGTTGAAGAGCACAATGGAGGGTATCAAAAGCAGATTAGATATGGTGGAGGAGGTGATAAATGAAATAGGAATTAGAGAAGAGGAAAACAAAGAAGCTGAGGCACAGAGAGAAAAAAGGATCTTTAAAAATGAAAGAATATTGAGAGAATTTGTGACCAATCCAAGTGGAATCATATTTGCATTATAGGGGCACCAGAAGAGGAAGAGAGAGAAAAAGGGATAGAAAGTGTCTTTGAGGAGGTAATTGCTGAAAACTTCCCCAATCTGGGGAAGGAGATAGTCTCTCAGGTCATGGAGGTGCACAGATCTCCCAACACAAGGGACCCAAAGAAGACAACAAAAAGACATAAAGTAATTAAAATGACAAAGATCAAGGATAAGGACAGACTATTAAAACCAGTCAGAAAGAGAAATAAGATCACATGCAAAGGAAAGTCCATCAGACTATCATCAAACTTCTCAGCAGAAACCTTATAGGCCAGAAGGCAGTGGCATGATGTATTTAATGCAATGAAGCAGAAGGGCCTGGAACCAAGACTACTTTATCTGGCAAGATTATCATTTAAATTTGAAGGAAGGATTAAACAATTTCCAGATAAGCAAAAGCTGAGAGAACTTACCACCCAGAAACTGTCTCTACACTATATTTTGGAGGAACGGTTATAGATGAAAGTGTTCCTAAGGTTTAATAGCTGTCACCAGAGGTAATAAAACCACAGTAAAGAAAGAAGAACAGTTAATTACTAAGAAAATGAAAAATTAAATCAACTATATCCAAAGTCAATCAAGGGGTAGACAAAGAGTACAGAATATGATACCTAATATGTAAAGAATGAAGGAGGAAGAAAAAGGAGGACAAAAAAAACCGCTTTAGATTGTCTTTGTAAATGGATATTAAGTGAGTTAAGTTAGACTCTTAGATAGTAATGAAGTTAACCTTGAACTTTTGGTAACCATGAATCTAAAGCCTGCAATGGCAATAAGTACATACCTATGGATAATCACCCTAAATGTAAATGGTGGAATGCACCCATCAAAAGACATAGAATCACTGAATGGATAAAAAAAGCAATACCCATCTTTATGCTGCCTACAAGAGAGTTACTTTAAACCCAAAGACATACACAAATTAAAACTGAAGGGATGAAAAAAGATATTTCATGCAACTAATAGAGAGAAAAAAGCAGGAGCTGCAGTACTTGTTTCAGAAAAAGTACACTTCAAAACAAAGAAAGTCACAAGAGACAAAGAAGGACATTATATAATGATAAAGGGGTCTGTGCAACAAGAAGACATAACCATTATAGATATCTATGCACCCAAGACAGGAGCACCTATGTATGTGAAATAAATACTAACAGAATTAAAAGCATTCATTCTAGGAGACTTCAACACTCCTAGAAATTAAACTGTCTCTGTTTGCAGATGACATGATATTGTACTTAATAAACCCTAAAGAATCCACTCCAAAACTATTACATCTAATATCTGAATTCGGCAATGTTGCAGTATACAAAATTAAAACACAGAAATCTGTTGCATTCCTATACACTAACAATGAACCAGCAAAAAAGGAAATCAGGAAAACAATTCCATTCACAATTGCAAAAAGAAGAATAAAATACATAGGAATAAACCTAACAAAGGATGTGAAAGACCTATACTCTGAAAACTACAAGACACTAAGGAGAGAAATTAAAGAAGACACTAATGAATGGACACACATCCCGTGCTCATGGATAGGAAGAATTAATATGTCAAAATGGCCATCCTGCCTAAAGCGATCTACAGCTTCAGTGCAATTCCTGTCAAAATACCAACAGCATTCTTTAATGAACCAGAGCTAATTGTTCTAAAATTCATATGAAACCACAAACACCCTGTATAGCCAAAGCAATCCTGAGAAGGAAGAATAAAGCAGGGGGGATCACGCTTCCCAACTTTAAGCTCTACTACAAAGCCACAGTAATCAAGACAATTTGGTACTGGCACAAGAACAGACCCATAGACCAGTGGAACAGACTAAAGAGCCCAGATATAAACTGAACCATATATGGTCAATTAATATACAATAAAGGAGCCATGGACATACAATGGGGAAATGACAGCCTCTTCAACAGCTGGTGTTGGCCAAACTGGACAGCTAAGTGTAAGAGAATGAAACTGGATTATTGTTTAACCCCATATGCAAAAGTAAACTTGAAATGGATGAAAGACCTGAATGTAAGTCATGAAACCATAAAACTCTTAGAAGAAAACATAAGCAAAAATCTCCTGAATATAAACATGAGCAACTTTTTCCTGAACGCATCTCCTAAAGCAAGGGAAACAAATGCAAAAATGAACAAATGGGACTGCATCGCACTAAAAAGTTTCTCTATGGTAAAGGACACCATCAACAGAACAGAAAGGCATCCTAGAGAATGGGAGAATACATTTGTAAATTACATATCTGACAAGGGGTTAACATTCAAAATATATAAAGAACTCACATGCCTCAACCCCCAAAAGCAAATAACCTGATTAAAAAATGGGCAGAGAATACGAAGAGACAGTTCTCCAAAGAAAAAACTCAGACGGCTAACAGACACATGAAAAGATGCTCCACATCACTAATCATCGGGGAAATGCAAATTAAAACCACAGTGAGATATCACCTCACACCAGTAAGAATGGCCAGCATCGAAAAGACTAAGAACAACAAATGCTGGTGAGGATATGGAGAAAGGGGAACCTTCCTACACTCCTCGTAGGAATGTAAGCTAGTTCAACCATTGTGGAAAGCAATATGAAAGTTCCTCAAAAATCTAAAAATAAAAATATCATTTGACCCAGGAATCACACTCCTTGGAATATACCCAAAGAATTCAACTTCTCAGACTCAAAAAGACATATGCACCCCTATGTTTATTGCAGCACTATTTACAATAGCCAAGATATGGAAGCAACCTAAGTGTCCATCAATAGATGAATGGATAAAGAAGATGTGGTACATATACACAATGGAATACTATTCAGACATAAGAAAGAAACAAATTTTACCATTTGCAACAACATGGATGGAGCCAGAGGATATTATGCTCAGTGAAATAAGCCAGGCAGAGAAAGAGAAGTGTCAAATGACTGCCCTCATTTGTGGAGTATAACAATGAAGCAAAACTGAAGGAACAAAATAGCAGCAGACTCACAGACTCCAAGAAGGAACTAGTGGTTACCAAAGGGGAGGGGTGTGAGAGGGCGTGTTGGGAGGGAGGGAGATGGGGATTGAGGGGTATTATGTTTAGTACACATGATGTTGGGGTCACAGGACAAACAGTATAGCACAGAGAAGGCAAATAGTGAATTTGTGGAATCTTACTACAGTGATGGACAGTGACTGCATTGGGGGATGGGTGGGAACTAGATAATATGGGTCAGTGTAGTAACCACATTATTTTTTTCATGTGAAACCTTCATAAGAATGTATGTCAATAATACCTTAATAAAAATTAAAAAAAAGCAACTCCCCCCCCCCACAAACCACAAAGGGGCTTATTTTGGTTTCTTTGGGTAATACCTAGAAATGGAATTATAGGTCCTATGGTATGGTATATTTTATCAGCTAGTAAGTGCAGCATTCATCCTAGAGCCATAGACTCCAAGTTAGCTCCCTACCTACGACATTCTCTCCCCCAAAGTCAATGAAGTGTGTAGCTAGTTTGACTACTGGCTATTCAACACATGGGGGTGCAGATATAAAATGGCTTTATCTTTCCAATGTCCCTATCTGTGTTGTGCTGTTGGGTTGAGGGCTATCTTAATGTCATCTCAGTTCAACTGTGTAACTCTGCACCATTTCAGTTATTAAAACTCAAGTCTTGTTTGTTTTAGAATTCCAATTTCATATTTGATTCAAATCTTTCCTCCTTTCTTAAGCTCAAGCTAAACTTGTGGCTCTAGGGGCCTGGAGTACAGGAGGTGTAGTGATCTGCTTCTATTGCTGCTACTTAAGCATGCTGTGTCCTTAAGCATGAGCTTGCATGAAGGTTTGGGCCCCTCCAATGATGGGTGATGCCCACTGATCCAGCTCCTTTTTTGGCATCTCCTCACCCCCATGGCACTAGACCCATGGCTTGGGTGGCACCTGTGAGACATAGCTGCCCCCATGGTCCTCAGCTATGCAGGTCTGTTTGCTCCAAGCCCAGCAATCTGAGACCCCATAGCCCCAATCTCCTCTTCCTCTCCTAGTCTGAGGCCTGAGGGCTTGGATCAGATCCCTCTTTTATATCTCTGAGACCTGGGGCTTACCACACTCTTAACATGGATTTTAAATGGAAAAATTATGTTGTAACCATTAAGGGGATGAATAAATAGTCAAAATGTTCTCGTAAAACACTCTGAGACTATTAGGCTTAAATAACAATTTTACTAATCATTCTAGAAGAAATTACTTCACAAACTCTTCTGTAAATCACTGTAACAGCTCAATACCCAAACATGACAAGGACTGTCAAGAATAGAATATTATAGAGGAATATTACTCAAGGAATATAGATTCAGAAATCCTAAGAAAGTATTAATAAAACAGGTCAATAATATTTTGAAAGTATCACATAGTTCACCCAAAGTGTTTTCATCTCAGAAATGCAAGGTTGGTTTAATGTTCGAAAACCTTTTTATGTCTCACCACTTTAACTGAATTAGAAGAGAAAAGTATAATGATCTCCATAGATGTAGAAAAGGCTTCGGTAAAATTAATGTACATTTGTTAATGATTAAAAAATTTTAGGAAATTGAAACTGAAAGGTACTTCCTTAACATAATTAAAGAAAATTTACAGCAAGCTCCATAGTAGAACAAAAAATACTGCCTTACATTTTTCTTTGTCAAAATAGGAAGATATTTACTTTATGTTCTGAGATGACAATGGAATTAAAAATGATATGCACAACTAAAATATATGTATAAATGGTATGTACATAAATCATAGAGGACATGTACTTAAAATATTTATGTGTACATAAATATTGACAACATTTAGAAGGACAAACATCAAAATAACCATTTATATTTCTGGATGTTAGACATTCTGAGCTTTCATATCTAGTTGTTTAATTTTTCTATGTTGAATATATATTATGTGTGCAATTTTAGATGAGAAAGTGATTTTCTTAATCACTGCACTTCTTAAATCATGGGTGAATAACCAATGAAGAATATTTTCTGATTTGTAATTAAAATATTATTTTTCTATGCCCGGATTGTATTTAAGCCATTATTGTATCTTTTTCTCTCCAGGGCATTCACCCCATTGGTTCTTGCATTGGGATTACTTTGCCAAAATAAATGCAACGTTAGATTCATTAGAGAATTTTGATTCAGGGCCTCCAAGGACCTCTTTATTTAGTTTTTTTTTCTCTGTACACTATTATGAGTGAAGGAAATAAATAAGGTCTTTACTGTAAAAATCTGTTTGCCCATTGTATACCAGAACACCCACTTTTGAAATGCTAGAGAAACATTTTAATTTTCCTTATTTAAAGCTTTGTTATCTTCCTGTGAGCTACCCAGAGTTCACAGAAATATTTCCTAATGTTAAAATATGATGGTTTATCTTATAATTCAGAAACCATGTGTATATTCACAGTGAATAGGGGTTCCTAAGGGTGAGGGCCTACGAATGCACTTAGATGCTCCTACCGGTATCTTTTTGTTGAGTTGGATGGTCACTTAAGTCATCTGAGGTACAGCTTCCAATAAAACGATGAAGAGTGTCAGAGGTAAGTACTGAGCGTTTCATTAGTCAGGTACCTTTCTATTTGTAGCTGATGATGTAGATACTTATTTTCACTTTAATAATATATTTGACTTTGTATGTGTTTCACTCTAGGAGCAAAAATAAAGTACTACTTTTGCACTTTATTTCTGCTATTTTATGAGGAGAATCAATAGTTTCTGAGATTCTCTATAGAGCAAACAAACCTTCATCAGATTGAACTTGTGGGTATGACTCATTTAAAGCATCATTAAATTGGTGGAATTCCAGATACAGTGGTTTGACTGGTACAGAGAAATAACTCCCCAGATATTTTCAAACCTCTACCTTTGTCTAGCTCTCTATGATGTCTGTCTTTCCTTTTTATCTATCATGTGTCCATCTGGAAGTCTATCGATTCCATTTATCTCAATTATTAATGATAAAGATTCAATTCAAAAAACATCACTCTCTTTTAGCACTGGGATCATCTACCTGCCAACTATCAGTCTCTCCCTATTTCTAAAATAATGATCTACAGCCACGGCATTGTACTGGGGAATCAGCTTAGTGGGAGCTTATACTACTCACTCATTTCACAAAGATAAGGGAGCTTCATACCCTTGATGAAGGCAACATACACTGCAAGGATACTTGTTGGGAATAATAAATTACAGTGAAGACTATTTAGACACCAAATTTATTGGATCCTATGAAAGTCCTTTTTTATTCTTTAGTGGGGGAAGACATGAAACATTGTAACAACTCTAGCCTATATAAATTCAATGCCAGCCCCATTTGCAATTAAAAAATTTCCAGTACTTTCATTTTAAGAAGTAAAAGTAAATATTAATTTTAATTATCTATTTTCCTTATGTCAGTATATCCAGAATATTATGATTTCAAAATGTATACAAATAAAATTATCAGTGAAATATTTTTTATCAGTTTTTTTACCAAGTCTTCCAAATACTGTGTGTATGTTACAATTGCTGCACATCTCAATCAGACCAGCCACATGTTAAGTGCTCAATATCCATATATGACTAGTGGCTACTATATTTGACAGGAAAGATAGAGAACAGTGATTGAAGGTAGCACAGAGTTGAATAAACCGATGTAATAAATTAGATATGTAAGAACAAAATTTTGATGTTCTTGCCCAGAGTGACTGTCTGGTTTGCTATTGGTCTTCTTACCACATTGACAGATAAACTGAGTTTATAGAAATTGTAATAAGAAGGAGAACACCAAGTCTCTGCTTAGAGGATATGACACATTGGATAAATCCAGAACATTTGGTCATTTTTCTTACTATAGTGAATATAATCTATCCATGAAAAATATAATTTAATGGATGTTAGAAACAAATAGTATCTGAGAAAATCGTTATAGAGGAGGTGCAAGATTGTAAACAGAGAAACCAACTGAGAGAGAGATGATGAGGGTTTTGTCTAGTGATCTGTTGATGGATTAGAGATGTATTTTTTTTTTTTAGAGATGTATTTTTTTTGTTGTTGATAATTATTTTTTATTTAAGGGTAGTTGACGGACAGTATTACATTACATTAGTTTCAGGTGTACAACACAGTGATAAAACATTTATATACATGACAATTATAGGTTCCAGCTATCACCCTACCAAGCTGTTACAATATCTTGACTATATTCCTTATGCTATACATTACATCCCGGTTACTTATTTATTTTTCAATTGGAAGTCTGTACTTTTTTTGTGTGTGTGAGGGCATCCCTCATATTTATTGATCAAATGGTTGTTAACAACAATAAAATTCTGTATAGGGGGGTCAATGCTCAATGCACAATCATTAATCCACCCCAAGCCTAATTTTCATCAGTCTCCAATCTTCTGAGGCATAACAAACAAGTTCTTACATGGAGAACAAATTCTTACATAAAGAATAAGTTACATAGTGAACAGTACAAGGGCAGTCATCACAGAAACTTTCGGTTTTGCTCATGCATTATGAACTATAAACAGTCAGTTCAAATATGAATATTCATTCGATTTTTAAACTTGATTTATATGTGGACACCACATTTCTCTCTTTATTATTATTATTTTTAATAAAATGCTGAAGTGGTAGGTAGATATAAGATAAAGGTAGAAAATATAGTTTAGTGTTGTAAGAGAGCAAATGTAGATGATCAGGTGTGTGCCTGTAGACTATGTGTTAATCTGAGCTAGACAAGGGCAATAAACATCCATGTATGCAGAAGATTTCTCTCAGAACATGAGGGGGGAGGTTCTAAGCCTCACCTCTGCTGCTCCCCATTTTCTCACCAGATGGCCCCCTGCGACTGTGCCTGTCTTAGGTTGTTCCTCCCTTGAGGAATCCTACCCGTCTCTGGCTAACCAGTCATCTTCCGGGGCCATACAGGGAAATGTTAGGTTGGTAAGTGAGAGAGAAGCCTTATTGTTTGAAAAGGTTAGCTTTTTACTTCTTTGCATATTTATGCCCTGTGGCTTCTATGCCCAGCATTTGTCTTGAGGTGTCTTTACCAGTTGGAAGAATTATGATACTCGGTAAATTCGACATGTGGCACGAGTTCTATTTAAAGGTTGTAATTAGGTAGGAAGAAGAAAAGCTATAGAAGTAGCAGGCAGAAGAAAACATGGGAAGATTGATTATTTCTTTGACATATCTTCTTGTAGAGTAACTTCAGCATGGATAGGTTTTAAACTACTAATTAAATTGTGCGCACACATTAACATAATAGGAATATAGTTACATAACCAAAGCATACCTGTAATTACCAGCCATCTCCAGTGAAACCAAGAAAACCAGTTAGGCACCTTTGGCATTTGTGAAAACTTATCTATGATATGGTGGATATTGTCCAACTGAACTTGAACAGTCTGAGAGAATTCAGATAAATTAGAACAACCCATTCCTGGGGACTGTTCACATCCCATATGTTCTTTTAACAGTAAGTAGTCTGTGGTTGTAAGGTTTTGGAGTGCTACAATTTGCACTTCTCCTAATTCTTGGCTGAGTTCCAACAGTATAGATCCAGTCAAATTTGTTGTTTTACTGTATGCACGGGCCAGCTTAGATGTCTCCTTCATTCCCATGGCAAGTCCAGGAACTGGTGGGATGAGGGCATCTACAGCTGTAACAGTGCGTGGATCTTTGTTGGGGTTTTTTGATGATCATCTTCTGGCATGAGTCTTCCAGAGAGTGCTGATGTTGCTAGTTCTTTTTCATATCGTATCTTAGTTCATTTTTGGGAGAGCCAAATTAGGCTTTGGTCCTCTGTATAAGCACAAACAGACCCTTTGCGTACACTTTTATATGACCTTTATTCCCTTGTGTAGAACTCATTGGAGGTTACCACACAAGAACTGCCCTTTTTGTTTTGTTTTTTTTGTATTGTTTTTGGTATCACTAATCTACACTTACATGACGAATATTATGTTTACTAGGCTCTCCCCTATACCAGGTCTCCCCTTTAAATCCCTTTACAGTCACTGTCCATCAGCATAGCAAAATGTTGTAGAATCACTACTTGCCTTCTCTGTGTTGTACAGCCCTCCCTTTTCTCCTACCCCCCCATGCATGCTAAACTTAATACCCCCCTACTTCTCCCCCCCCTTATCCCTCCCTACCAACCCATCCTCCCCAGTCCCTTTCCCTTTGGTACCTGTTAGTCCATTCTTGAGTTCTGTGATTCTGCTGCTGTTTTGTTCCTTCAGTTTTTTATTGTTCTTATATTCCACAGATAAGTGAAAACATTTGGTGTTTCTCTTTCTCCGCTTGGCTTGTTTCACTGAGCATAATACCCTCCAGCTCCATCCATGTTGCTGCAAATGGCAGGATTTGCCCTTTTCTTATGGCTGAGTAGTATTCCATTGTGTATATTTACCACATCTTCTTTATCCATTCATCTATCGATGGACATTTAGGTTGCTTCCAATTCTTGGCTATTGTAAATAGTGCTGCGATAAACATAGGGGTGCACTGATCTTTCTCATACTTGATTGCTGCATTCTTAGGGTAAATTCCTAGGAGTGCAATTCCTGGGTCAAATGGTATGGCTGTTTTGAGCATTTTGATGTACCTCCATACTGCTTTCCACAATTGCTGACTAACTTACATTCCCACCAGCAGTGTAGGAGGGTTCCCCTTTCTCCACAGCCTCGCCAACATTTGTTGTTGTTTGTCTTTTGGATGGCAGCCATCCTTACTGGTGTGAGGTGATACCTCATTGTAGTTTTAATTTGCATTTCTCTGATAATTAGCGATGTGGAGCATCTTTTCATGTGTCTGTTGGCCATCTGTATTTCTTTTTTGGAGAACTGTCTGTTCAGTTCCTCTGCCCATTTTTTAATTGGGTTATTTGGTTTTCATTTGTTGAGGCGTGTGAGCTCTTTATATATTCTGGACGTCAAGCCATTATTGGATGTGTCATTTTCAAATATATTCTCCCATACTGTAGGTATCCTTTTTGTTCTATTGATGGTGTCTTTTGCTGTACAGAAGCTTTTCAGCTTAATATAGTTCCACTTATTCATTTTTGCTGTTGTTTTCCTTGCCAGGGGAGATATGTTCAAGAAGAGGTCACTCATGTTTATGTCTAAGAGGTTTTTGCCTATGTTTTCTTCCAAGAGTTTAATGGTTTCATGACTTGCATTCAGGTCTTTGATCCATTTTCAGTTTACTTTTGTATATGGGGTTAGACAATAGTCCAGTTTCATTCTCCTACATGTAGTTGTCCAGTTTTGCCAGCACCATCTGTTGAAGAGACTGTCATTTCGCCATTGTATGCCCATGGCTCTTTTATCAAATATTAATTGACCATATATGTCTGGGTTAATGTCTGGATTCTCTAGTCTGTTCCATTGGTCTGTGGCTCTGTTCTTGTGCCAGTACCAAATTGTCTTGATTACTATGGCTTTATAGTAGAGCTTGAAGTTGGGGAGTGATATCTTCCCTACTTTATTCTTCTTTCTAAGGATTGCTTTGGCTATTCGGGGTCTTTGGTGTTTCCATAGGAATTTTTGAATTATTTGTTCCAGTTCATTGAAGAATGTTGCTGGTAGTTTCATAGGGATTGCATCAAATATGTATATTGCTTTGGGCAGGATGGCCATTTTGACGATATTAATTCTTCCTAGCCACGAGCATGGGATGAGTTTCCATCTGTTAGTGTCCCCTTTAACTTCTCTTAAGAGTGACTTGTAGTTTTCAGAGTATAAGTCTTTCACTTCCTTGGTTAGGTTTATTCCTAGGTATTTTATTTTTTTTGATGCAATTGTGAATGGAGTTGTTTTCCTGATTTCTCTTTCTGTTGGTTCATTGTTAGTGTATAGGAAAGCCACAGATTTCTGTGTGTTGATTTTGTATCCTGCAACTTTGCTGTATTCCAATATCAGTTCTAGTAGTTTTGGGGTGGAGTCTTTAGGGTTTTTTATGTACAGTATCATGTCATCTGCAAATAGTGACAGTTTAACTCCTTCTTTACCAATCTGGATTCCTTGTATTTCTTTGTTTTGTCTGATTGCCATGGCTAGGTCCTCCAGTACTATGTTAAATAACAGTGGAGAGAGTGGGCATCCCTGTCTAGTTCCCGATCTCAGAGGAAATGCTTTCAGCTTCTCGCTGTTCAAAATAATGTTGGCTGTGGGTTTATCATAAATGGCCTTTATTATGTTGAGGTACTTGCTCTCTATTCCCATTTTGATTAGAGTTTTTATCATGAATGGATGTTGAACTTTGTCAAATGCTTTTTCAGCATCTATGGAGATGATCATGTGGTTTTTGTCTTTCTTTTTGTTGATGTGGTGGATGATGTTGATGGACTTTCGAATGTTGTACCATCCTTGCATCCCTGGGATGAATCCCACTTGGTCATGGTGTATGATTCTTTTGATGTATTTTTGAATTCGGTTTGCTAATATTTTGTTGATTATTTTTGCATCTACGTTCATCAGGGATATTGGTCTGTAGTTTTCTTTTTTGGTGGCATCTTTGCCTGGTTTTGGTATTAGGGTGATGTTAGCTTCATAGAATGAGTTTGGGAGTATCCCCTCCTCCTCTATTTTTTGGAAAACTTTAAGGAGAATGGGTATTATGTCTTCCCTGTATGTCTGATAAAATTCCGAGGTAAATCCATCTGGCCCAGGGGTTTTGTTCTTTGGTAGTTTTTTGATTACCTCTTCAATTTCATTGCTGTTAATTGGTCTGTTTAGATTTTCTGTTTCTTTCTGGGTCAATCTTGGAAGATTGTGTTTTTCTAGGAAGTTGTCCATTTCTCCTAGGTTTCCCAGCTTGTTAGCATATACGTTTTCATAGTATTCTCTAATAATTTTTTGTATTTCTGTGGGGTCCGTCGGGATTTTTCCTTTCTCGTTTCTGATACTGTTGATTTGTGTTGACCCTCTTTTCTTCTTAATAAGTCTGGCTAGAGGCTTATCTATTTTGTTTATTTTCTCGAAGAACCAGCTCTTGGTTTCATTGATTTTTGCTATTGTTTTATTCTTCTCGATTTTATTTATTTCTTCTCTGATCTTTACTATGTCCCTCCTTCTGCTGACCTTAGGCCTCATCTGTTCTTCTTTTTCCAATTTCGATAATTGTGACATTAAACCATTCATTTGGGATTGCTCTTCATTTTTAAAATATGCTTGGATTGCTATATACTTTCCTCTTAAGACTGCTTTTGCTGTGTCCCACAGAAGTTGGGGCTTATTGTTGTTGTTTTCATTTGTTTCCATATATTGCGGGATCTCCATTTTGATTTGGTCATTGATCCATTGATTATTTAGGAGCGTGTTGTTAAGCCTCCATATGTTTGTGAGCCTCTTTGCTTTCTTTGTACAATTTATTTCTAGTTTTATGCCTTTGTGGTTTGAAAGGTTGGTTGGTAGGACATACAATGGAGAAATGACAGTCTTTTCTGGCCTGTAGGGTTTCTATCGAGCAATGTGATGTTAGCCTGATGGGTTTTCCTTTATAGGTGACCTTTTTCTCTCTAGCTGTCTTTCAAACTCTTTCCTTGTCCTTGGTCTTTGCCATTTTAATTATTATGTGTCTTGGTGTTGTCCTTCTTGGATCCTTTCTGTTGGGGGTTCTGTGTATTTCCATGGTCTGTTCGATTATTTCCTCCCCCAGTTTGGGGAAGTTTTCAGCAATTATTTCTTCTAAGATACTTTCCATCTCTTTTCCTCTCTCTTCTTCTTCTGGGACCCCTATAATACGGATATTGTTCCTTTTGGATTGGTCACACAGTTCTCTTAGTATTGTTTCATTCCTGAAGATCCTTTTGTCTCTCTCTATGTCAGCTTCTATGCGTTCCTGTTCTCTGGTTTCAATTCCATCAATGGCCTCTTGCATCCTATCCATTCTGCTTATAAACCCTTTCAGAGTTTGTTTCATTTCTGCGATCTCCTTTCTGGCATCTGTGATCTCCCTCCGGACTTCATCCCATTTCTCTTGCGTATTTCTCTGCATCTCTGTCAGCATGTTTATGATTCTTATTTTGAATTCTTTTTCAGGATGACTGGTTAGGTCTGTCTCCTTCTCTGGTGTTGTCTCTGTGATCTTTGTCTGCCTGTAGCTTTGCCTTTTCATGGTGATAGGAATAGTTTGCAGAGCTGGGACGAGTGACGGCTGGAAGAACTTCCTTTCTTGTTGGTTTGTGGCCTTCCTCTCCTGGGAGAAGAGAAACCTCTAGTGGCTTGTTCTGCGCAGCTGTGCGCAGACAGGTTTTCTGCTTCCTGCCCGGCTGCTCTGGAGTTTATCTCCGCTGTTGCTGTGGGCGTGGCCTGTCTTGGGCAGCTACTCCAAAGTGGTGGAGTCGCGTTGGAGCAGGAGTGGCTGGGAGGCTATTTATCTCAGTAAGGGTCCTCCCTGATCCCTGCAGCCCAGGGGTTAGGGTGCCCAGAGATCCCCAGATTCCCTACCTCTGGATTAAGTGTCCCACCCTGCCCCTTTAAGACTTCCAAAAAGCACCCGCCAAAAAAAAAAAAAAAAAAAAAAAATTTAATTAAAAAAAAAGGTGGCCGCTCGTTTTTCTTTATTCTCCAGCGCCAGCCTCTGGCCTCTGCTCACCAGTCTTGCTGCCTTGTTTCCCTAGTATTGGGGTCCCTATCCCTTTAATACTTCCAAAAAAAGCGCTTGCCATAACAAAACAGCAAAAAAAAAAAAAAAAAATTGGTCGCGCGCTTTTCTTGTGTATTCCGGCACCCAGCCTCCGGTGCCCGCTCACTGTTCTTGCTGCCCTGTTTCCCTAGCATCCAGGGCCCCCTGGGCACGTACTGTGTCTGCACTCTGGCCCGGATGGCTAGGGCTGGGTTTTCGGCAGTCCTGGGCTCCGTCTCCCTCCCGCTCTGCCTATTCTTCTCCCGCCAGGAGCTGGTGCAATGGGCGCTCGGCTCCCGCCGGGCCGGGGCTTGTAACTCACCGCCTTCGCGAGGCGCTGGGTTCTCTCAGGTGCGGATGTGGTCTGGATATTGTCCTGTGTCCTCTGGTCTTTATTCTAGGAAGGGTTGTCTTTGTTATATTTTCATAGATATATGTGGTTTTGGGAGGAGATTTCCGCTGCTCTACTCACGCTGCCATCTTCCCTGTAGTCCTCTAGAGATGTATTTTAATATAAAAAGACAGCATTTGCTGATATTCTGGTCTAGGTGTGAGAAAAAAGAAAGACCCGAGGGCATCTAATAAGATTTTTCCTTGAGCCCCTGGTGTGTGTGTATATATATATATATATATATGTACATCTCCCTCTTTCAATCTGATCATTACTAAGATTTGGATGCCTTTTAAATTATGTGATTGGACATGATCCCCTTGGGAGATCTCGCATGTAGATATGAGGGCAGAAGGGAGGCAGGGATCCTTTGTCATTTGCAAGCTGGTTTAGAGAAGTGCCCTGAAGAGGAGGAAGCAGTGGGGTATGAATAACACCAGGAGTGTGGTAGTAGAGAGGCCAGGAGTAAAATGAGTTTTTGAGGAGAAGCTGTTAAAGTATAATCAAGTGTGACAAACATAAAGATTGATGAACGGTTATGCCGCTTGATAAGAAGAAGGTGAACAGTTCCCCTGATAAAAGAACTTTTGACAGTAATGGGAGTGAAGCTGAAAAGAAGCAGGAAGAATTGTGAAATGGGGAGATGCTGTGCAATGGGTGCACAGTAACCGCTATGCTAGATGAATAGATTCTGGAATCTGCTGTACAATATAGTGTCTATGTTACTACTGCATTGTACACCTAAAAATTTAAGAGGATATCTCTCATGTTAACTGTTCTTACCACAGTAAAAAATCTGAGGAAGAAAAGAAACCATTAATGTTCTAATAACAGTAAAAACTCTTCCCATGAGGAAAAAAAAACCAGTGCTGGAAAGCAAGAAAATTAAAATAGACTAAATATACTTCTTTGGAGGCAAGTTGCTGTTAGATGGAGCAGAAAACTGAGGTTATAGATAGGCAGTAATGACAAAGTGAGGGTTTTCTTGAATTCTAACTCTTATTTGGAACTAATTTAAACTTTATAGAAAACTTGCACAATTAGGAGTAGTACCAAAAGTCATGAATAATCAGATACACGTACCATTAGAATTTTCTTCCTATTTCCCTTGATCTCTCTTCATAATAGCTTTGAGACACACTTGAGGTTAAAATACAAACATCATGGTCCTTTACTGCTATATTCTTACACATTTCAGTGTGTATGTCCTAAGAATATTTACTTGAAAAACCACAATAATATTATCAATTTCAGTAAATTTAACACAAACACAATAATTTCCTCTAATTTGTGATCCATAATTCATTTATGTCCTGACAAATATCCTGAATAGCCTGTTTTTCTCCCTTCTACACAAAATCCATGTAGTGTCAGGTATTGCATTTGAATGTTATGATTCTTTAGCCTCCTTATTTGGACCATTTCTATAGTCTATATATATTTTTATATTTTGTAGAACACAGTCTCCCTTTACCCTCTTTTTTCAATAGAACTTCCTTAGTTTGGGATTCTTGGAAGTTTTCTCATGATTCAATTCGAGACATCCATTCACAGCTAGAGTAACACACAGATGGTATTATGTCATCCTCAGGGTGACACATCTGATCGCCAGGTTAAGTTGTCCAATTACTCCATCATGCAATTACTACTTTTCCCTTTCAGCAACTAAGTAGACTATCTTAAGACCATGCAAGTATCCTACTACTCAACAAAATGTTCCCCTTGATCTTGCATGTCTTGACGGTTTTTAACTAATTTGCTCTTTATTGTGATGATTGTAAAGGATGATTTCCAACTCCAGCCCTCCTTCCACCTGTAGCTGGTCCTTGGCTTTCTACCATAACCAAGAGCTTTCCCTTCTTATCAAATTATAATTGATGCAACTGGATTAATATGCATGGATTAATGAATTCCTAGTTTTCAATGCCTATAAATAATTGCTGTACTTAATAATCACGGTGCTCAAATTGTCATACATTATGTCATTGAGACACTCTTCGAGCTGGCTTCTCTGGACCTTGGCATGACTCAGATTTAATGTCCATACTTCAATTTTATCCCTGGCTTTTGGCATAACAGGATGTCGTGTGCTCACCTTGTACCTACTCTACTTCAGTCCTGGATCAAGGAGTTTTTAGGGAGTATTGGATCATTTTAGTTGAGAACACAGCCCCAAATTTGCGATGTAGGTGAGCTCATTACTAACTGGATATCATTTGCTTAGCAATTGTAGTAGGCTTAATAAGTGTAAGCAAGCATATATATACCTATATAACATCATATAAATATATGCACATGCATGTTTAACATATATGTGTACACATACATATGTGCATAGATAGATGTATATATATCTTCACATATACATTTTAGGAATTATAAATTTACACTGATAACTCCCATTCCAGTCTATCCATTCAGGTTCTTAGTTGTTTTTCTGCATTTGTACTTATTCCTTGTTGAAAACCCTGATAGTTAGCATATTCTGATTAGTTCATAATAGATCTAAAATAGTCAGCATAGCTTTGTCCATACCACTAGAAAACAGAAGCATACTAAAAAGAGTTCAGGATTTGTTTCCAGTTCTTCCTGTTTCAGACCAAGGCTGAGTGGATACAGCTAGATAATATGTTCATAAGAACTTATATTAGTCCTCCCCTTTCTCTGAATTGGTATGATAATGGTGTTCACTTGAGATGAAAATGGTCTGTTTTTATCCAATTTGCTCTCAGTGTTAGGTCATCTTTACCATCTCCATTAATTAAAACTGACTTTATTTTGAATATTCATTATGAAAAGTTTCTGAAGGGTGAAACTATATGAAACTATAGTAAAGTATAAGAAGCATCTTTCTCTAATGGGAAGGACTATTAAAAGTTATATAGGGAGCAGCAGATTCATATGTTGATGATATGCTCTAGAAACGTGGAAAAAATTAATAATGTAAAAAACAGAGAGGGAGAGATGCTACCTGAAGAGCTAAATGCCTTCTTGAGATATCAGAGATTGGCTTCATAAAATAAGAAAAACAATATCTGTACAGTCCTTATTATTTCCTTAGTGCTATTATAAGCATTTCACATGGTTTAAGTCATTGAAAGCTCACAGTAATTCTGTGGTGTGGTCTTGTAATTAACCCCTTCGTACAGAATGGAAAACTGGGAGCACAGAATGGTTAAGTGATTTGTCCAAGGTTGCTCAGCTAGGAGAAGACAGAGATATGACATAACCTCAGAGGCACTGTTTCAGTCTTCCCCGCGTCTATTCAGTGGGGTTGGAGGTATCACCGCGTGAAAGATGAACTATAGAAGGAAATACATATGATAGTTTTAATTGCAATTTATTGTTAGTATTTGATCCATCACATTTCACATTTCTTCTCAGATCCTGTTTCTGTGAGTTTTATGTGAAGATTGGCAATAGATGGTCAATGATGAGAAACCATTCAACATTAACAACCTTCATAATACTGGGACTGACAAATGACCCACAACTGGAGATTCTAGTCTTTTTCTTCATGCTTACTACATATATGTTAAGTGTAATTGGGAATCTGACCATAATTTTCCTTGTCTTGGTGGATTCTCATTTAAAAACAGCTATGTATTTTTTTCTTCAAAATTTTTCTTTCTTAGAAATCTCACTCACAACTTCCTGTGTCCCTGCATACCTGTACATCATATCAAGTGGGAACCAAATCATTACCATCAAAGCCTGCTTCAGCCAAGTATTTTTCGTTATCTTCTTTGGAGCTACAGAATATTATCTGTTGGCTGTGATGTCCTATGACCGCTATGTGGCCATCTGCAAACCCCTGCATTACGTGACCATCATGAACAGCAGAGTCTGCAGGAACCTCATCCTCAGTTGTTGGGTATCTGGTTTATTGATTATCCTCCCATCCCTTTGTTTAAGCCTTAATCTGGAATTCTGTGACTCTGTTATTGACCATTTTTTCTGTGATGCTTCTCCAATACTGAAGAATTCATGCTCAGATACATGGTTCATAGAGCAGCTGGTTCTATTCTGTGCTGTGTTGACCTTCATAATGACTCTTGTATGTGTAGTTCTGTCCTACATATACATCATTAGGACGATTCTAAGATTACCCTCTACCCAGCAAAGAAAAAAGGCCTTCTCTGTTTGTTCATCCCACACAATTGTGGTTTCTTTTGCCTATGGCAGCTGCATTTTCGTATATATCAAACCTTTAGCCAAGCAAGAAGTGGCCGTTAATAAGGCAGTTTCTCTGCTTACTATATCTGTTGCCCCTCTGTTCAATCCCTTCATTTATACCCTAAGAAATAAGCAAGTAAAACAGTCTTTCCATGACACTCTCAAAAGATTTGTATTCTATTCAAAGAAGTAGTAGAAGAATAAACTGGGAACTCAATATAAAAAAATAAATAATCAGAGTATGGATGGAAATTGAAGGTATTGAGACTGTTAACGCTTGACAGGTGTTAAAGAAAGATGAGAAGAAATTCTAAGAAAGAATACTAAAGGATAAGCATTAAGAGGCAGGCACTTTTATACTCCCCTAAAAGTATGAATATGTTATATCGCCTTCTAAATACAATTCAATCAATTCTACTCAGACTTTGCAAATTTTCACTAGTCATGATTCTTATATATAGACATGTTACTCCTTTTCTCTCCTTGTAATACAACCTGTTTGAAGTGTCTTCCCTTTTCAAGAAGATAAATTTTCAGAAAATGTAAAACTGTCTTGATCTTCACTCAGGCTTGCCAATGCTGCCTCACAATACAAAATGGTAGTACAAAATGTAATGTAATAATACTCAGTGTTCCTTCTTATCTGAATGTATTTAAAAATGATAATAAAAATACTGGCAAAAGTCCCAGCAATACAAAAAGTGTAACTACATAGCCTTTCAAGTTTATTGATAAACTTTCCTCTCTTCTAGTAATTGCTTCAAGAACTCCCAGGAAAGCCAGATGTGATGCAAAAATCATGGGCTTAAGGATCAGATTGCTGGTGATACAGTGAAGATCAAAGGGCCATGATTCTGCAAAGGGTAGATATGATGAAGGGTGAACTGATGATGTGCAGGTAATTTTTCCACTAGGGGCATTTTCAGATTCATGGCTGGGGTGGAGTAAAGGTTCTTTCAAACTCTTCTTTCAAACTCTTCAGTTTGTCATTTGCCCAGCAGAGATGTAATTTCCTTCCTCTCCCCTTTAGCTTGGTCAGGTCTATGATTTGCTTTTGATCATGAGAATGTGGTAGACATGAAAGTGCATGATGTGAGAGGTAAGAAGCTTTGTAACTTCCCCCTTCTTTTTGGGAACACGTGCCCTTGGGGAGTCCAGGTGCCATGTGAAAAGCATGAATAACCTGAGGTTGCCATGCAGTGAGGAAGCCCAAGCTAGCCCCCTGCGGAGACCTAGGGAGATGCCTGGTCAGCCCCATCTCTTCAGCCTTTCTCAGCTGTGGTGTTGGCACATGGTTGAAGAAGCCATCATGAGTAAAGAAGCCCACTACAGCCTTCTTACCATTCCAACCCCAGTACCATCTGATTACAACTAAATGACAGACCCAAGAACTACCTACCTCATCCCAGTCAGCCCCTAGAACCATGAAAATAATTGGTTTTAAGTCGATATATTTAAGACACTGAGATTTGGGGTGATTTGTTACAAAGCAATTGATAACTGAAACAAGGGCACAGGAAAGGGCTGCCTGGGGACAGGGGGATTTTTAGAACTTGTGGTGGCTTCCTAGGGCCAGAGTGACAATGTGGACACTCCAGGGGGTGGAAATACCACATACACATCCTTTAAGCTGTACCTTTAATTTTGCTCATCTTTCTACAGTATATTTCAAAGGTATAACTCACACATTTGAGAAACTCCCAAAGCTTTGATATACTAATATTGTATAATAAAATCAATCAGGCCTATTGAAAATACATCACATTTCCAAAGTTTCCAAAGACTATAATAAAAATTATTGGAGTCTGGCAGACTTATCTAAAAATGGAAATACTCTCAATTCATTAGGAAAGCTAATGTTTTTAGACTGTTAGGTGCTTGCCATTTTACATTATTGAGAATCATCAAAACAACATTTTACACTGTAACTGTTTACAGGTAAAGAAAATGAGATTCATGAAAGTTTAGATTTATGTGGGGGATGGAAATGTTACTGACAGAGCTGTGCACAGTGCTTGACTTGCTAAGATATAGATAGAAACTTCCAGAGGGTGTCATGTGACTACTGGAAGCGGCGTAGACCCTGGGGATGCCAGGGTTTGTGTAAAGCCTTCATCGTTGAAAAGCCACGAGAGTCACCTGCTCCAGCTGTTCCCATGAGCCTGAAGGTGTTTTTCACAAATGTTGTTTTTGCACACTATATTTCTAAGTTAAACTAAGCACATGGCACACATAGAGCTCTGCTTTGTGTCTCTGAAAATAATCAACACTTGAAAACCTTTAACTGTATGAAAGGTTTAAGACTAATCACATCCTGCAACTTTCTGCACTCTTGTGATCTGCACCTGTGGTATTTTTAATCATGATGTAAGGATTTGAAGCACACAATAAATATGAGAGAGAACAGGGGAAAAGGTTCTTTGCCTCTGAGCACTGACTCCCTCCTCCTCCTCTCTTGCTGTAAGGTAAGGTGTGGAGTAATCCTTCATCCGTCATCTCAGGGATTGCTGGCCATTCCCGGCAGGTTTATACTGGATGGATCCATGAGTCAAATCATCTTCTGTGTGCCTCCAAAGCTGTGATAATTCCAGTACCTGTCAGTGGCCCAAGAAACAATCGCCTTTCACCAGGTGATTTAAAAGACTGACCCAGGAAAAGCCTTCATTTACAAAGACAGGCTGAGGTTAAATCATGACAGTGGCACATCACAGTAGAACATTTTCTCAGGGAGGGGGAGGTGCCGCCAGCAGCCAGCAGCCGCACTTGGTCCTGGCGCTGTGCTCCAAGACCATGGGGACCAGCTCCCGGAGCCTCCTCACAGGTGTCACGATTCCCCCAATGCTAACAGGCCTCTCAGGCTGGCAGTGGGCAGTGAGGAGATGAGGAGAAATATGCAGGCATGTCAAGATGTCAAGGCCTCCCAGACAGCTAAGGAAAAAACAGAGAATGGGGAGGGGTTCATTGGATGCCAAGAGTTGTAAAGGATTCATTTGTCCCAAGGGGCCAAGGGAGTGCAGTGGGAGTGAGGGGTGGAGGCAGGGTTGAAGGCACTTACCTGAAGTCCTGCATCTCCAGGGCTTTGGTTCTGCTTTCTCTGATGAGAAGGCTGCTGATCCCACTTCCCCTAGAAGACTTTTGCCAGGCCCTGTGTTTTAGCCTTAAGCTGATACTTGGCTTGTGTCCCTGATGTTCCCAGGGCTGGGATCCAGCCACAGCGCTTTCTCATGAGGGAATTTTCACCCATATGCATGGAGGAAAGGTCCACGGCACATTGTAAACTAACAATAAGGGAAGTTTTCAGGACCACACACACACACCACACAAAGTTCCAAGATAAAATAATTATTAAGTCATAACACATCATTGTTTTAATGTAAGAATTTTTAAGTGGTCTTTCAAAAGCTTCTCATACCCTCTTCATTACTTATTAAAAGTAATAGACAAACAACTTTAGGTTCTCTGTTCACTCCCTCAGGTGCTCTGTGTGAAGTTGTGTTTTGCCATGAACAGCTGAGCTGTCTTGCTCCCCCAGGGGTAGTGTGCAAGTGAGGGCAAAGGGGTGTTTGGGCTTTTCTACTAGATACGTATCAGTTCTATTGGGCTTTCCATCTATTAGTGGATTCCGTGGGAATAATGGCCCAAGATTATAATTAACTATCACCTTACTTTGTAATCTATTGGATGTGACTCAGGAAAATTCTCACAATGAATATTGATCAGGGACTGAACATTCTTTCACTTTTGGGAAACACAACTTTCTATGTCCCTTTACCGGGCTGGATAGTTCTGCTACTGATTAGATGAACATAACATTACAGAGATGATTATTCATCTTTCTCCATGAGCTAATATATGATTTTATGCCCCGGGAATCCACATATAATCTGGTATTTTTAAACTTAAAAGGAAAAGTTATTAACTTCGGGCTTCTCTAGTTATGTTTCTCTGGTTTTGTTTTGTCATTGGTGATTTTTAAATTAGATGGTAGCCTACACACTAGGGCAGGAGTAATACTATTAGGATTAATGAAGCTATAGTATTTCCTCTGAACAGTCTTAGGAGCTCTTGTGTGTGCTTTCTTTTTTGGGTGTATTTTATCTTTTTGTCCCTTTTAGGAATTATTATGGAATTATGTTTCTACTTATACATACACATTTTTATTTATAACCTACTTTACTAAATTCATGATTACTGTTCTGATAGAAGCTTTGTTTAGGTTTTAGATGGCTGTGAGAGAAACCTTGCTTTCTCAGAACACTGAACTAGTACAGTCCTGTATTGATTTAGAAGAGGCCACAATTCCACTCCAGGAAGTACTTGTTTTAGTGAGGTTATTTAAAGCTTTAATATCTGGGCAATAGTCACACTAAAAAAAATGTGGCTTTCTGCTCTTTGGTCCAAATATGGCAGAGGATGACAATGTTTTTCCAAAGGAGAATTCTCCAGAAGAATTTATATAATTATTGTATTAGATTATGTAAGAAAATACTCCCCATTGAAAAAGAAAGAGGGCATTACAATTAGCAATTATAGTGCGTGGGGGGCACGGGGAGGGCTGTGCAACACATAGAAGACAAGTAGTGATTTTACAGCATCTTACTACGCAGATGGACAGTGACTGTGAAGGGGTATGTGGGGGAGACTTGGTGAAGGGGGAGCCTAGTAAACATAATGTTCTTCATGTAATTGTAGATTAATGATACCAAAATAAAAAAAATAATAAGAAAGAAAGAAAGAAAGAAAGAAAGAAAGAAAGAAAGAAAGAAAGAAAGAAAGAAAGAAAGAAAGAAAGAAAGAAAAGAAAATACTCCCCATTATGACATCTTTGGTGAGACTGTGGATTTTGAGCTGGTTTTGCTTTATTCCATCAAGAACAATGACCTCATGTCCTGCACACTGCCATCCGTCCATAGTCCAGGTATCTGTCCCCAGCATGAGGGAAGTTCAAGTGCCCCAGGTCACTGAAAGGTTAACATCCACAGAAGGCAGAGGGTGAAGACCAAGCACCTCTGGGCCACCACTGGTGGATGGCTGTTTGCTGTGCATGAAGGAGTTCTATTTCCTGGCCTCAGCTGTTTTCTGTAAACAGCCATGTGAGTTGTGAAACTTGGGGAAGAGAAGGAGTAGACATCTTTATAGATCTTCTGGGATCAGCGAACCAGGTTCCACCGTACCCAGTCCCACAGGGAAGGAGGCTCCAAGTGAAGGTTGGCAGAGCACTCCCAGAGATGCAGGCAAAGCTGTGGTGCATGTGCAGGGGCCAAAAGTAAGAGCCCCTTGTGCCCCAGTCTCTCCTGACACTGAGAGATGTGCAGAGGAGGAGGGGGTGCTTAGCTTGGGGGGAAAAGTCAAAGGAAAGAACAGCTCTCTGCCTGTCTGGCCATCTCCCTGCTCCCTGGGTACCTTGCCCATCCTCTGCTCTCCCTGAGCTCCCAGCTGGAGATGACATGACTTTCTGGCAGCTGTTATAAACCCTAATGTACAAGTGTTAGGACACCTTGGTCTGTTTTAGAGAAAAAGGGTGCCTGAATCCAACTGAGAGGATTAAATCAAGACTCATTGTGAGATGAAAAGTTAAAGTAACCGTTGGGATGGAGCCTCTCATTGGTTCAAGGTACACCTATTATAACTCCCATTGCTAAATGTGTTATGAAACTGATGTGTTCCTTCTTGTCCTGTGTATGTCCATAGAGTGTCAGGAAACATTGCCCTGTTCAGGACCCTGTCAAAAGTAGAGAGGTCTGATGGGACAAGCTCCCGAGCCATTAGCAACAAGTGAGTGGGTCAAGATTTATTGTAGGTAGTTTTATTTATTGAAGATGCATTTATCTACCCTCCAAGTTTTTGTACATAGATAATTGTGGTCCTTGAATTATCTATCATTTGTCAGCATTTCAGAACATCTATAACTGACATGGTGCACCTTTCATTGCAAAGCAATGTAGCCATGGGCCAATAGTCATCCTGTTTTATGGATATTCAATACAATCATGGGGTTGTAACTGATAATGAGGAATGTATTGTTTTAAGGGACCAGACGTTTTAAGTGCGTGCAGTATTTCTCCTTGTGACTACTGATATTCCAATAAGGAACTGCCACCAATTGAACAGTGGAGGCGGATCACATGCACACCTTGGAGTCCATAGGCTTCCTCTGCTCACCAAAGTGGTTATCATAAAGCAGTGCAGAACAGGAGACATGAAGAAATCACTATACTGATTAGTGAGCTGGTAAAAGCTGGGGTGTTTAGGCTTACTACCCAAGAGGCTATACAGACGGTTCTCCCAATTGGGCCATTAGTTCTAATGAGACTTTGACTCAGTTGACCTATAGTTATGTAGAAATGGAGCCTGTGACAGAAAGACATTGATACTCATCCAATGTGCCCTGTGGGGTCTTGGATACAGTGCTTGCCAGACACGGCTGCCCAGTATACCTTTTTTTGGACAGAAATTCTTACTAATCAACCACAAGTGTTGTTCTCTCCTGACAACAGTATTTTTGCGTGGGTTAGAGCAAAGCCCCAAGAAGGAAGGTATTGCCCACCAAGCACCCATCTTTAAGTACAAATGGTGCATCTAAGGCAGGAGTAAGTCAGGCTGCATGAAGCAGTGGCCTGAACCCTTCGTGCAGCTATTCCTGTGCTGGAGTCTGACAGTGCTTTGTACTTGTTGGGGTTTGACATATGGAAGTTCTTTGTGTGCCCAGGCTTGGTTTACGCATGGATCAGCCAAGTTAAAGCAAGCAGCCATAGTTGAAGATGATTATGTTAGACCCCTTGTATCTTGGAATGAATAGTGATTCAGGCTTCCTTGGATTGAATCATGTTGGAGATATGTTTCTTTTCCTCAGTGCCTTGTCCAGGACCAATGTGTGAGAATTTATCCATGATCTGACTTATCTTCACAGGATGCTGCAGATTATCTCTTCATTTCAAGGAACCACTTTATGGAAAAGAGGTTGAACTAAGGCACCTGACCATGGTGTCTCCTGTCCCACCACACACTGCATCACCCCGAAGATGAAGCACAGCAAAGGCCTCATAAAAGGCAATTGTTTAACTTGGGTACCAGTGACATCCTGTGAGGATTGGGCACTGGTCCAAAGATGAAGTATGTACTTGAAAGAATGATTATTAAAGATACTGATTCCTGATAGGTTGGATACACAGGCCTAGGATCCAAGTGATAGACAGACAAGTGGCCCTGGCCTCTCTATCTTCAGTGAAGCAATTGTTAAATTTGTGCTTCTCATTCCTGAAACTTTAGGGTTTGCTGGACTAGAAATGCTAGGATGGCGCGAGTGGGAGAAATATTTCTACCAGGAACAAAATAAGTTTTGCCTGGTCATTTTAGGCTACTTATGCCAGGAGGCAATCCACCTGCTTGGTCAGGGCTTCATGTGCAATAGATGCTTTCAAATGGCCATTGATACAGGATAGAGAGATACGCACTTGTTGCCTGTCACATAGTTTCAACCTCTTATGTCATCTCCAATCTTCATTGTCTCAGTGTTCAGTCTTTATAAGGCCCCAGTAGGTTGCAGGAACTGGTTTGAGTCACGAATATATTTTAGGTGTAATGGAATGGCTTTGTTCCAGAACTTTTGATCTCTATGCAGCATCTCTGTTGTTTGGTCCCCAGACATTACCCCCAGCAACTTTATGTACCATGAATGCTTCTAGCAACACAAAATTTGCTGGATGCTATGGCCCAATAGCAGGAGCAGCTGTATTTCAGCCTGAGTCTGCTGCACACCCTCCTTATGCTCACCAGGCTGTATTCAGAGTGGGTACTTTTGAATCACCTGATAAAGCTGTCAGAATTGCATTCCCAAGGGTGATATGATCTGTGCGTAGTCTGTGAAGAAGCCTACCAAACGCTTCAGGTGCAGGAATTAATAATTTCTTCTTTATCCTTAAAGGGGATGTCCTCAAATGCCCCTGATGACGGACCTTTAAAAATTTGCTAATGCAGCAGGCTCCCACTTTTCATGTATACACTCTTACCTGACATTCAGGACACCTGAAGCTTCCGTTCACTAGGTCTGATTAACACAGTGTCATCATTAAAGTGGACCAGAATGACATGCTGAGGAATGTCCAGATGATCAGGCTCCTTTGGTCTCTAAAGTGATAGAGAGTAGAATAAACACAGCCTAGAGATGTGATTGTGGATGCTTTTCCTGGTCATTGCAGTGAATGCAAAATACTTCAGATGCCAACTTCTCTATAGGAACTGAATAAAGAGAATTCATCAAATGAAATTCTGAATAGCAAGTGTCAGATGTGGTATAGATCTGGTCTGCAAAGCAGCTGGACTTGTTTAAACTTAAGACAGCTGCTATCATCACTATGTTCCAAAAGTTTTGCAGGAAGCAAACCGATAATTTAAGTGAGGCTCTGATGGGACCTATAAATCCTGCACTGTTTAAATAATTTAGGGTGCCCCTTATCTTGGCCATTCTCACAGGATGTATTCTTATTTTTGATTTATTAAACTTGGCCAAGGCAGGCAGTTTACTTGGCAGTTACATTTGGTGTTTACTCCACAGGTTGTAAAGTGACCTGTAATGAGGGCTCTGTCATTTCTAACTATGCTTTCTGATGGCACTCAAAGATCAGGAAAATTAAATAAGGTATGATTACAGAAGCACTGAATGCACTGTGAGCTAGTCTTGGGCAAGGACTCCATGTGTCACCTCTTTTCCCATCACCTGAAATATATTGGTTGCATTATAGAATTTTGTATCTGATATATTCCTCAGCTAAGATTCTACCCAATAGTCCTATAAATGTCTAGAATTATTTCTTCAGTGTCCATCTAATTAGGTACATGCCTTTGGATTTTTTTAGGGAAGGAACTGGAGGATTCAATACCTTTCTTCATGTCCTTCAGAGTCTTGCACTGAAGGCATATAGTCTCCCTGTCCTGAAGGAGCTCTGAGCCTGAAAGGTGGACCAGTGCTGAGATCTGGCTGGAGAATCATGAGTTTCCCACTGTGGCTGCTCTATCAGCCTTCTGCTCAGGCATTCTCGATCAGTTTTTATTATAGTTAATTGACATCCTTGGTGGCCTTTTTCTATCTCACCTTTACCATCACCATGGTCATCTAGCCGTTACCACATATTTCTGCTGATCAGGTGCTCTTTTGTTCTCGACTTTCTCTTCTGGTGTTGTACAATAACTATATTACCTTGCCTCTGACACTTAAGTTCTATTGTCTGGTGTCTGTTTTACTGAAATCCTGTTGTCTCCATTGGCAACAGGGAATCTAGTTCCATAACAGATTCTGCTCCTGTAGAGAATCTGAAAGGATAACAAAAATTGTTTCCATGGCACCCAGTCTCACCAATGCATTCCTTAGTGTTTAATGAAGGTAGGATCCTCTGTGCCTCTCTAGGGTTTATAGTCAGTTGATGGATTCTCTAGTTTTAGTTTATAAATATATTTCTGCATGCTCACCTTTTGGCAGCTTTGAATCTTAATTCCTTTTCCGACATGGTGGTTTCAGCAGCTCTACCTTATTAACCTTGGTCTATTATTTTATACCTTCAGAGAGCCGTCCCAGCACTATCTTAGCATCATGTCCAGATATCCATGTCTGAGTTTGATCCTGAATTCTCCTTCAATGTCAATAATCTCTTCCTTATCCAGCCTCATAATGTGACTCATCTCCACATTCATCATTGTCAAGATTCAGTCCCAGGCATGCCATTTCAGTTTCTGAAGCCTGTTACTCTTTGATGATTAGCCCCATTCCTTTCATAGTAGAAAACTACTGTGAAGAAAGTGGACATAATCATAGTTGCTGGAATTTTTAAGATGATGATGGGAGTATTATGGAAACCTTCTCTCAGTACATTTGAATAGTTAGAGTAGATAATTCTTTAAATTAGTTATATATTATGGGTATCAATTACTCCAAACATAACAGTTTAAAACAACAAACATCTCAGTTTCTGTGGGAAGGTGTCCAGGGTAGAGCTTAACTGGCTGTCATGGGGCTGCAGTCACAGCACCATCCAGCCTGGTCTCATCTCAAGTGTTGGCTCTGAGAGGGTCTGTTTCATAGCAATAAACATACAGGCACACATATCCTTTTGAATAGGGATTTGTTTTCTTCAAGTAGATTCCTAGAAGTATTTCTATTTTTAGTTTTCTGAGAAACCTCCATGCTGATTTCCACAGTGGCTGCACCACTTTACATTCCTACGAATAGTTAGGAGGTTCCCCTTTCTCTGCATCCTTGCCAACACTTGTTATTTATTGTCTCTTGGGTAGAGGTCATTCAGACTGGTATGAGGTGATAGCTCATTGTAGTTTTGAGTTGCATTTCCCTGATGATTAGCATTGTGGAGCAACTTCTCATGTGCCTGTTGGCCATCTGTGTGTACTTTTTTGAAATCTGTTCAAGTCCTCCAGCCATTTTTTAATTGGGTTGTTTGGTTTTTTGGTGTTGAGTTGTCTGAGTTCTTCATATATTTTGGGTATTCACCCCTTATCAAATAAATTACTTATATTCTTCCTAATGTAGGTTGCATTTTTCTTCTGTTGATGGTTTCCTTTGCTGTACAGAGGCTTTTTACTTTGTTGTAGTCCTCCTTGTTCATTTTTTATTTACTTTCCCTTGCCCATGAGATATGCTCAGAAAAAAAATTATGCATGCTGATACTGAAGAGATTTTTGTATATGTTTTCTTCTAAGAGTTTTGTTTTTTCCTGTCTTATCTTCGGGTTTTAAATCCATTTTGAGTGTACTGTGATATGTGGAGTTAGACAGTAACCCAGTTTCATTCTCTTGCATGTAGCTGTCCAGTTTTCCCAACACTATTGAATAGACTGTTTTTTTTTCCCATTCTATACACATGGGTCCTTTATCATGTATTAATTGAATGTATATTTGTGGGTTTATATCTGTGCTTTCTATTGATCTATGAGTCTGTTCTTGTGCAAGTACTGTGCTGTTTGAGTAGCATTGTAGTGTACCTTGAAATCAGGAAATGTAATACCTACACCTTTGTTCTTCTTTTTCAGGATTTCTTTGGCTATTCTGGGTCTTTTGTGGTTCCATATGAATTTTAGGATTATGTGCTCTAGTTCATTGAAAAATGCCATTGGTGTTTGATAGGAATTGCCTTGAATTTATAAATTGCTTTGCGAAGGATGGTCACTTTGACAATATTAATTCTTCCTATAAATGAGCATGGGACAGATTTCCATTTATTTGTGTTGTCTTTAGTTTCTCTCATGAGTGTCTTACAGTTTTCAGAGTACAGGTCTGTTATCTTCTTTGTTAGGTTTATTTCTAGGTATTTTATTCTTCTTGATGCAATTGTAAATGGAGTTGTTTTCCTGATTTCTCTTTCTGCTAGTTAATTGTTAATATATAGGAAAGAAACAGATGTCTGTGTATTAATTTTGTATCCTGAAACTTTGCTGAATCCAGTTATTAGTTCTAATGGTTTTTTGATGGTGTCTGTAGGGTTTTTTATATATAGTATCAAGTCATCTGAAAATAGTGACAGTTTTACTTCTTCCTTACAAATTTAGATGCCTTTATCTCTTTATCTTGTCCGATTGCCATGGCTAGGACATCCAGTATTATGCTGGGTAAAATTCATGAGAGTAGACTTTCTTATCTTGCTCTTGAACTTAGAGGAAAAGCCTTGAGCATTTTGCCATTGGGTATAATACTAGCTGTGGGTTTGTCTTATATGGCCTTTATTATGTTGAGCTCTGCTTGCTCTATACCTATTTTGTTGAGAGTTTTTATCATGAATGGTTGTTGAATTTTGTCAAATGCTGTTTCAGCGTCTACTGAGATGATCAGTGGTTTTTAATCCACTTTTTGTTAATTTCTTGTATTACATAGATTGATTTATGAATATTGTACCATCCTTGCAATCTCACTTGGTTATGGTGGATGATCCTTTTGATGGACTTTTAATTTGGTTTTCTAACACTTCATTGAGGATTTTTGCCTCTATGTTCATCAGGGATATTGGCCTATTTTTTTGGAGTGTCTTTGCCTGGTTTTGGTTAGAGTGATGATGGCCTCATAGAATGAGTTTGGAAGTAATTCCTCCTTCTCTACTTTCTGGAATACTTTAGGAAGGATGGGTATTAGCTCTTTAAATGTTTGGTAGAATTCATCTGTGAAGCGCTCTGGTTCTGGACTCTTGTTTGTTGGGAGTTTTTTGATTACCAGTTCAATTTCATTACTGGTCATTAGTCTGTCCAGATTTTCTGCTTCTTTCTGGGTCAGTCTTGGAAGGTTGGACTTTTCTAGCAAGCTGTTCATTTCTCTTAGGTTTTTCCATTTATTGGCATATTATTTTTCATGGAACTCTCTAATAGCTCTTTGTATTTCTGTGGTGTCAGATGTAACTATTCTTCTTTCATTTCTGATTTTATTTGTGTCCTCTTTTTTTCTTTACAAATGTGGCTAGAGATTTGTTTTCCTTGTTTCTCTTATCAAAGGACCAGCTGTCAGCTTCATTGATTTTTTTCTCTTGTTTTATTTTTCTCTATTTTATTTATATCAGCTCTGATCTTTATTATATCCCTCTTTCTCCTGACTTTGGGTTTATATTTTTTGTTCTGAGTTTGCTCTATATTTTGGGTATTGTTCTTGCTTTTAAGGTAGGCCTGTATTGCTCTTAGAACTGCTTTTGTGGTGTCCCACAATTTTTGGACTGTTGTATTTTTGTTCTAATTTGTTTCCATATATTGCCCCACATAAGGCAACCCATAAATGACGCTACTTGTACTTTAGCAGACCTGGGGGAGGTCGAAACAATAAGGAAGTATGGGCTATGAAAGAAAGGAGGGGTGCAAAGGGCCCCACAAAGGTCTCAAGGACCCAGATGTGGGTTGATTTGATAAAGGCTGAGGTAGTAAAAGAAAAACTTAATGGGATCTTGTTATAACTGTGGCATCAATTAAAGCCAGTGCAGTAATTCCAGGTGCTGAGGTCCAGGACATGTAAGCTGGAGGCAAAGCCCAATGCTTGGCCTCTCTCCTGGCAGGACTTCCTGGAGGACAGTATTTAAGCTCCACTTGGGCCCTCACCCCCACAGGAGGACAACTGTGCTTTGTGATGTGATTGAGGGTGAGGTCAAGGCCTGTACTTTGGGTACATGGTGGGGATCAGAGCCCACATATAGAAGTAGTAATGCATTGGTCCCCCATGAATGTACAATCTCTTGTAGTGCTGGTTGACACAGGGGCTGAGTGTTCTCTGATTTATGGGCACCCTGAGCATTTTCCTGGGACCCTTGCTTTGATAGATGACTATAATTGTATGGCAATAAGAGTGAAGGAAGTAAATTCTTTGGGATATGGCTTTTACCACTAAAGGAGTATACTGTGTACATTTCTCCCATGCCTGAATATATTTTGGGGGTATATCCTGCAGGACCCATGGTTACAGACCACAACAGGTGGGTTCAGATCAAAGGCATGTGTGGTAAAGACAGTTCTGAGGGAACATGCTAAGCATCTACCTGTACATCTGCCTTTACCTTAGTGGGTGACAAGTACTAAGGAGTATATATTGCCTGGGGGACACAAGGAAATTGGAGAATCTCTACAAGAGTTGGAGAAGGTAGGCATCATAAAGCCCACTCATAGTACTTTTAATTCCCCAGTGTGGCCAGTGAAAGAGCCAGATGGCTCCTGGTGTATGACTGTGGTTACAGGGATGAATAAAGTCACACCCCCTTTGCATGCTGCTGTCCCCTCTATAGCAGCCTTTATGGACACCCTCAGTCATGAACTAGGGATGTATAATTAAATTGTGGACCTTGCCAATGCTTTACTCTCTCTTGACATACCACAGGAATGTCAGGAACAGTTTGCCTTCACACGGGAAAGCTGGCAGTGGACATTCAGTGTCCGTCCACAGGGATACCTCCCCAGTCCCACCATTTTCATGGTTTTTAGCCTAGGACTTGGCCAGGTGGAAGAAACCACAAATGGTATGGCTGTTCTCTTGTAAATTTAGAAGGGGCAGTTCTTAGACTGCTGTACAGTCTACAGGAAAAAGGATGGGCTGTGAACAGCACCAAGGTTCAGGGACCTGGTCTGTCATTAAAGTTCTTGAGGGTTGTCTCTGGTCAGGTAAAACTAAAGTTATCCCAGACACAGTAATAGTCATGGTGCAAGTTTTCCTTATCCCTACCACTGTGGCATTTTTACAAGAGTTTTTGGCTCTTTAGGGTTACTAGAGATTGTTCATCCCACATTTGGTACAAATTCTAAAGTCCTTATACCTGTTGGTACAAAAGGGCATGAGGTGGTACTGGGACAAAACATATGAAGCTGCTTTTACTGCTGCTTAGCGAGCATTGAAGGCCCTATCTAGTGGGCTCATCAAGGCCCTATGAGCGACATGTTAATGTATCCAAACATGATTATGGATGGGGCCTTTGGCAGCAGGTTAAACAGATCTGCCAACCTATTGGATTCTGGTCACTACTATGGAAAAGAGCAGTGGTCTGGTACAACCTGATAGAGGAGCAAGTGACTGCTGAGTATCATGCCTTGCTGGCTATGGAGCCCATCAGTGGAACAGCTCTGATCAAGGTAATAACAACCTATCCAATCATGGGGTGGTATGAGACTGGATCCAAAGACCACAGAGTGTTATGCCACTGACGCCTACATTGACAAAATGGAGTGCATAATTTCAGCAGCATAGCACCCTTTCTACTAGCCCCTTAAGTGCAGAACTCCATTGCTTTTTGGAGCCAGTGGCATTTACCAGTAGAAAGCAGGAAGAATTTTCTGGGAATATATTTTTTCTCTGGAGTTACAAGGGGACACAGAGCCAGACAGGCTTGGAGAAACAGAGGCAGAGGCACATTCACATGGGTCTGTATCTGTACTTCTTGTTTTATCCTTTGGTCTATTTTACCTACTACTACCAATATGATTTTCTTCTTTATCGGGAGTATTTCTCTAGACTTGGTCCTCTGCATTTCCATAAAAATTTGGACTTTTACTTTACTTTACACAGAATATTTTGCTAGGATTTTGATGGATTTTGTGAAATCAATTGATCAATTGACCAAATCAATTGTCAATTTGGTCAGACAATGTAACAATTTACACTTTTAGAATGTTGAGTCTCTTTGTCTATTAACATGGTATCCCTGTTCACTTATTTTCTTATTCTTTAATTTCTTTCAATATTTTATAGTTTTCCTTTTGGATGCATATGTGTTTGTGTGTTTAGAATTATTGCAAATGACTCATTAAGTTTCTTTATAAGTAGTCATTTTTTTAGATTCTATTGTAAAGGAAATCATTGCAAATACTTTATCTTCTAATTTCTTACCTCTAGTTCAAAGAAGCAAAATTGATTATTTTATAATTACTTGGTGTCCATGAGCTCTAAGTTGCATAATAAATTCTAAAATTTTTTCTTAGGTTATTTTGGTTTTTCAACATAAATGGAAATTCTCTTGTAACGAAACTCAGTTTTATGCATTCCTTTTAAGTTCTTATATGTTTTAACCCTTTTTGTTGATTAATTGTTCTAGCTAGAGTCTCCAATATAATGTTGAGCAGAAGTGATGTATCAAATATTCTTGTCTTATTACTGATTTCAGAAATAAGTCATTAACATTTCAATATTGAGCACAATGTTTGCTAAGTTTTTTGGGTATATAGGCAGTTTATTAGATTAGAAAAGTTACCTATTTGTTTGTTATTGGTTTATTATAAATGATATGGAACTTTACTCAACATTTTAAAATCCATTGAGAGAATCATAGAATTTTATTCATAATTCTAATAATGTCATAAAATTATATTAATTGATTTTCAAATCTCAAACTATCCTTGAACCTCAGGAATTAATAAAAGTTTATCTTGGTTTACCATCCCTTTTGGGAATCACTGGATCTATTTTGCTAACATTTCATTTGGGACATTTGTATGTTTGATTGCAAGAGAGATTATCCTGAAATATTCCTTTCCTATAATGTGTGATGGGATTTTACTGAGATATAATTCATATACCATACATTTTACCCACTTAAAGTGTATAATTCAATGGGTTTTAGTATATTCACACATGTGTGCCACCATCACGATAGTCAATTTTGCAATAATTTCATCACTACAATGGAGGACCCATTTTAGCTTTTATCCCCAACTCACCTCCCTTTCCCATACTTAAGCAATTACCAATGTACTTTCTATCTTTATAGATTTTCCTATTCTAAGACTTCATATGAATGGAATCATGTGATATTTGGTCTTTGTGATAGATAGGCTTCTATCACATAGTACCATGTTTTCAAAATTCATGCAAGACACAGTATGTATTAGTTGTTCATTTTCATGGCCTATATCATTCAGAAGACTAGTAAATATAATGAAACATGAAGAGATTGTCATATTGACTATAGCAAAAGGCACAGGCATATGCTGTAATAGAATCTCTTTGAAATATAAATGCATATGAATATACCACATTTAATTTACTCATTCATCCATTGTAGACATTTGGCTGTTTTCTACATTTTGGTTTTTATGAATAATGCTGCTATGAACACTTGCATATGGGTTTTTGTGTGTGGATACATGTTTTCATTTCTCTTGGGTATATATTTGGGAATGAGATTGCTGGGAGTAGAGTCATACGATAACTCTATGTTTAATCATGAGTAAATGCTAGACTGTTTTCCAAAATGGCGGCAACATTTTATATTCTCACCAGCACTGTGTGAGCATTCTAAGCTCCCCACAACTTTTTCAGCATTTATTATTAACTGAATTTATGATTCTAGCCATCCTAGTGGTTGTGGGATTTCTGGTTATTTGGATATCTTACTTGGATAAAAGGATATAATTATCAGCTATAATGTACTTAAAAATTTTTTTTATTAAGGTATAATTGATATACACTCTTATGAAGGTTTCACATGAAAAAACAATGTGGTTACTACATTTACCCATATTATCAAGTATCCACCCATACCCCAATGCAGTCACTGTCCATCAGTGTAGTAAGATGCCACAGGTTCACTGTTTGCCTTCTCTGCGCTACACTGTTCTCCCCGTGATCCCCCACACGATGTGTACTAAACATAAGACCCCTCAATCCTCATCTCCCTCCCTACCCACCCACCCCTCCCCTTTGGTAATCACTAGTCACCTCTTGGAGTCTGTGAGTATGCTGCTATTTTGTTCCTTCAGTTTTGCTTTGTTGTTATACTCCACAAATGAGGGAAATCATTTGGCATTTGTCTTTCTGCACCTGGCTTATTTCACCGAGCATAATGTTCTCTAGCTCCATCCATGTTGTTGCAAATGGTAGGATTTGTTTCTTTCTTATGGCTGAATAGTATTCCATTGTGTATATGTACTGCATTTTCTTTATCCATTCATCTATTGATGTACACTTAGGTTGCTTCCATATCTTGGAAATTGTAAATAGTGCTGCGATAAACATAAGGGTGCGTATGTCTTTGCGAGTCAGAGAAGTTGTATTCTTTGGGTAAATTCCAAGGAGTGGGATTCCCAGGTCAAATGGTATTTCTATTTTTAGTTTTTGAGGAACCTTCATATTGCTTTCCACAATGGGTGAACTAGCTTACATTTCCACCAGCAGTGTAGGAGGGTTCCCCTTTCTCCACATCCTCTCCAGCATTTGTTGTTTTCTTAGTCTTTTCAATGCTGGCCATCCTAACTGGTGTGAGGCGATAGCTCATTGTGGCTTTTTATTTGCATTTCCCTCATAGTTAACAATGTGGAGCATCTTTTCATATGCCTGTTAGCCATCTGAATTTCTTCTTTTGAGAATTGTCTGTTCATATCCTCTGCCCATTTTTTAATCAGGTTATTTGCTTATTGGCTGTTGAGGTGTTTGAGTTTTTTATATATTTTGGATGTTAACCTCTCATCAGATATGTCATTTACAAACATATTCTCCCATACTTTAGGATGCCTTTTTGTTCTGTTGATGGTGTCTTTTGTTGTACAGAAACATTTTAGTTTGATGTAGTCCCATTTGTTCATTTTTGCATTTGTTTCCCTTGCTCGAGGAGATGCGTTCAGGAAAAATTTGCTCATGTTTATATTCAGTAGATTTTTGCCTATGTTTTCTTCTAAGAGTTTTATTGTTTCATGACTTATATTCAGGTCTTTCATCCATTTCGAGTTTACTTTTGTATATGGGTTTAAACTATAATCCAGTTACATTCTCTTGCACATAGATGTCCAGTTTTGCCAACAGCTGTTGTTGAAGAGGCTATTTCCCCATTGTATGTCCATAGCTCCTTTATCATATATTAATTGACCATATATGCTTGGGTTTATATCTATGCTCTCTTTCCTGTTCCATTGGTCTATGGGTCTGTTCTTGTGCCAGTATGAAATTGTCTTGATTACTCTGGCTTTGTCATAGAGGTTGATGTTGGGAGCATAATCTCCCCAGTTTCATTGTTCCTTCTCAGGATTGCTTTGGCTATTTCGGGTGTTTTGTGGTTCCATATGAATTTTAGAAGGATTTTCTCTAGTTCATTGAAGAATGCTATTTGTATTTTGATAGGAATTGCTTTCAATCTATAGATTGCCTTAGTCAAAATGGCCATTTTTACAATATTAATTCTTCCTATTCATGAGAACGTGATGTATTTCTATTTATTGGTATTTTCTTTAATTTCTCTCATGAGTGTCTTATAGTTTTCAAAGTATAAGTCTTTCACTTCCTTGATTAGGTTTGTTCCTAGGTATTTTAATCTTTTTGTTGCAATTGTGAATGGAATTGTTTTCCTGATTTGTCTTTCTGCTAGTTCCTCTCTAGTGTTTAGGAATGCAACAGATTTCTGTGTATTAATTTTGTATCCTGCAACTTTGCTGAATTCACATATTAGATCTAGTAATTTTGGAGGGGATTCTTTAGGGATTTTTACGTACAGTATCATGTCATCTGCACTCCTTGTCAATTAATATATGCGGATCTTTATTTCTGGCCTGTCTATTCTACTCTGTTTTTCTCTATAAATGTTTTGATGCCAGGACCATCTGTAGCTTTCTTGTTTAGTTTGAAATCAGGAAGTGTGATGCCCCCCGATTATTATTTTTTCTGATTATTACTCTGCTTGTTTCATAGAAAGCTATTAATATCAATATTGAAATATTTAACTTTTTATTAAATATTAAATGAAAATTTTTATTTAACATTCAATATTTAGTAATTAAATATTTTATTAGTGGTAATAAAATTAACAAATATTTAACAGAAATAATTTCAAAAATAAATAGCATGACTCATTTAAAAAGTGTTGAGTATGAAAGATACGAAAAATATATAAGGCCTATTTAAAAAATGGAAATTTTTTCTGTAAAGTAATGAGATTCTATGTGAATTAAATAGAATAAACACATTTAAAGACCATCTTACAAGTGGTGAAATAGTCACAATACACATAACAGGATATATGTACATAGATAACAAGATATACATACATAAGCAATAATAATTTATGCTTAGTTTTAGGAAATACTGTCAGTAGAACAAGATATTTGTACAAAAATGTCTGTATCACAGTGAAGGTTGAGTTAAAAAGATTTATATACGTATAATAAAAATTGTAGAATCACTTAATAAGCTCAAGATAGTCATTTTTTATAATAGTGAAAGGTTTTTTAAGCAATCACAAAGTGTGATCTGTTAGAATTGATTTCAAATTGTGATGGAATGCACCAAAATGAAATTCTGCATCTTCTCCCAATGATAGATATTTCCAACTATTGAGTAAAAACGTTTGTTTTTAATTGTCAGAATAATTGGAAAGCCATCACATAAAGGATGATTCATATTTGTGAATATGCCAGTTCATAAGCATATATTTACATTGGATTATATGGAAGTGCATAATAGACTAAGGGTGGTTATTACCTTAAACTTATTTTTCCATTTTCTTATGTTAATTTTTTTATAATAAATAGGCATTACTTATGGTAAAAATATGTTACCAAAGAAGAAAATTTGTAATTGTATTCTCTTACAACAATTAGCTACTATAGGTGTTATTGAAGAAAAGGAGTACAATGTAGGCTTGCTCTTTCTCATTTGGTTTATATTTTGTGTAAAGTCCTTTGTTGGATAGCATTGTGGAATCTTCAATTCTCTGAGGACATTATCCCCACTGCAGCTTGTTTCACAGTCCTTGCCAAAATATTACACAAAAGATTCATAAATAACTTTGGATCCTAATTCATCTGGGACTTGAGTCCACATACAAGCCATGCAAACCTTTCCTCATCCTTCTAACCCTCAGGATGATCAGGGATAAACAAGCAACTGAAACAACCATGTCTGTAGTCTTTGAGAGACATAGAAAATTATTTTCTTTAAGAAACAGTTTTATATGTTTTACCAAGATTAGAGAGATATGAATAGTTAATTGAATTGTGCTAAAAAGAAACAAGAGTTTATAATTTTGAGTTGATTGAAGGCTTTGATAGGGCTGGATTTGTATATCAACATATGTTAGGTCACCTAAAATAGGTGAAACAAAGGACTTCTGGAAGCAACCTTGAATTGGAAATCATCTGCTGACATAATTTAGATCCTTGCACTCTCTAAAATGTTGTTTTCTATAAGACAAGAGAAGTAAACATACATTAGTCAAACAATAGTGTTAATTTATTTTCAAGATATTTGGGAGCAAGGACATGGCCTAAAGTTTCAAGACTTGTGTAGGGCAGAGTTGTGTTACGACAGAAGAAAGGAGAGGTAGGTGGCCTGTATATGTTTCCTTTTCCATATCTTCTGTTGACTCAACTATTTAATTATTTTAATTACTGAACCTATTATAACTATTCACTTAACTTATTGTTAGTTGTGTGATGTTCACATTCATGGGAGTGCCCTGCTCATCCTAAAACATCAAACCAGGGTCATCCTTTCATTCCTTTACTGAAACCTGTAAACTCTTGGAGATTTACTATGGGTAATAGGCAACTGGTTGATACAGAGTATGTCCCACTTCTGAAGGAAAGGACTATTTTTAAAGTAATTAAGTGAAACATTCTCATAGCCAGTTAATTAGAATTTCTATAACAAATGACTTGGTTATTCTTTAATTTATTTATGGCTTTCAGCAAACATTGGATATTGAAATCATTTTGGAAGGAATTAGTGTAGTTATTTGGTGTTAATAAGGATCAACCACAGAGCAGCTGATGGTCCTAATGCAGAATTTAAGAGTTTTAATCTGTGGTGTTAATATATTTCTGGCAGGTGTAGTGAGGAGGTATGAATCGAATCCATAAAGGAAAGCTATTTCTATGAAAAAAACCAGTGATGTCCAGTAAAACTATTTGCCTTTGCAGGTATTACATACATGCTGAGTGGGTAGTCAGGCTATGGTGTGACTCAGGAGCCACTCAGAGCATTTCCTCCACCACACATAAAAGCCAACAAGAATCACCTAAAGTAGAGTAAGGGGTTTGGCAAAAGTAACAGTTGTCAGAGTAGTTTTATTGCTTTGTTTTGTTTTGTTTTTTATTTTGGTATCATTAATATACAATCACATGAGCAACATTGTGGTTACTAGATTCCCACCATTATCAAGTCCCCACCACACACCCCATTACAGTCATGTCTATCAGCGTAGTATGATTCTATAAAGCCACTACTTGTCTTCTCTGTGCTATACTGCCTTCCCCATCACCCGCCTATATTATGTGTGCTAATCTTAATGCTCCTTATTCTCCTTCTCCCTCCCTTCCCACCCACCACCCCCAGTCTCTTTCCCTTTGGCAACTGTCAGAGTAGTTTTAAAATTGAATCCACATTATAAACAAATGACTTATCTAGATGTGAGGTTATATATTACCTTGAATTAACTCTATATCTCAGTCCACACTGCTCTGTGCTTATTACATTATACAAGATGAAAATCCTGTTTCCAACAAATTTTTTACACCCTCTAATTAACATAGAGTGTGACAAAAACACATAGAAAATTTTTAAAGTGTCCTGGGAGATTTGGAAGTACTTCTCTAAAGAGTGCAAGCAGAAAACAGACGAATGAATCACAGAGACAGGTATATGTCAGAATCAGCAAATGGATGAAGTAAGGGGGAGAGAGAAAATAAAACAATTAGATAATATTTTTTTTCCAGACAGCAGGTAGTTCATGTACCATGACTTGTGCAGGGGAACAGAGACTTCAACGGCATTAGTACATGGATCTAGATACATCTTGTGTCAAAAAGATGCCTCATGTGTTTTTACTTTATTCAGGGAAAAAAAGGACTACAAACAGATAGTGAAACTGGGTAAAATTTTGGTTATTGATAAGGGAAATATTCTTAAGGGACCAAAGTGTGATGAACTAATCTATTCCAAAGTGCAAATTAAAAGAATAGTGCACATTTAAAAAATTATCAAGGAAAATTTTGTTTTCCTTACACTATAGTATTCAAAAGACCCATAAAAACTTTAATTTTTCCCAATACATGTCATGACCATTTAGTAGGCTATAAAATCAATTTGATGGTACTTGTATTTATTTTTAATGAGATACATTAGAACATAAAACATCAGAGATCAGGGCACCAAAGTATCAGTATTTTATTGTCATTTTTGTTCCCAGTATATGTGTCTAAGTATTTGTGGGTGTGTGAACTTGTACACAGGGATGCAGTATAAAATGTCTAAATTACCATATGTTGTAGTAAAAACATTTGAAAACCAGGGTTCTGATCCATATAATGATATGCTATCAACACAGCTGAGTATGAATTATTTTTAAAATTCATTATTAAATAAAACAAAACACATGTAAAATACGTGTGACTTTTCTGAACAAAACCATAATAAGACTATTTTACCACCATATTCTCAGAACTTACATCCTTCGCTTTTACATGCAGTTTGGGCAAAATTCAGCCCCCCTGGAATGAGAAACCACACATCTGTAACCAGTTTCATCCTCCTGGGATTGACAGATGACCCTCAGCTACAGATTCTGATTTTTATGTTTCTACTTATGACCTACATGTTGAGTTTCACTGGAAACCTGAGCATCATCATCCTCACATTAGTGGATTCTCACCTTAAAACTGCAATGTACATTTTTCTCCAAAATTTTTCCTTCCTTGAAATCTCGTTCATGTCTGCCTGCATTCCTAGATTTTTGTACAGTATATCAACAGGTGACAGGACTATTACGTATAATGCTTGCATATGCCAACTTTTTTTTACATATGTTTTTGGAATAACAGAATTTTTTCTCCTGGCTACAATGTCCTTTGATCGATATGTAGCCATCTGCAAACCCCTGCATTACATGACTATTATGAACTACAGGGTCTGCAAAAGGCTCATCTTCTGATGTTGGATGACTACATTGTTCATCATGTCACCACCACTTAGCTTGAGACTGGATCTGGAAAACTGTGACTCTAATGCCATTGACCACTTTGTCTGTGATGCTAACCCTATGCTGAAGATCTCATGCTCAGTTACATGGCTCATAGAGCAGATGATTATTATCAGTGCTGTGATGACTTTCCTCATGACTCTGCTGTGTGTGGTCCTGTCCTACATGTACATCATCAGAACAATTCTAAGACTTCCCTCTGCTCAGCTGAGGACAAAAGCCTTTTCCACCTGTTCTTCCCACATTATCGTGGTTTCCATCACCTATGGAAGCTGCATCTTTGTTTATATCAAACCTTCAGCAAAAGATGAAATGGCCATTAATAAGGGAGTATCTATACTCACTACTTCCATTTCCACCATGCTGTACCCATTCATTTACACTCTTGAGGAACAAACAAGTGAAACGAGCCTTTAATGACTTAGTCAAGAGATTTAAATTGCTCTCAAAGAATTAGGGGAATGTTGATGTCAGTATCCCTAAGCATATTTTCTTCCGTTTCTGTCTCCTTTTGTCTTTTCCTGATCTAGATTTGCCATCCATTCTGTACCAGCCCTAGTCAAGTCACCCCTTTGATCTCCTTATAAAAAAGTTTCTTACAGATGATAATTGTAATGAAGTAAAATGAGAATAGATGTCTCAGGAAATCTAAGCATGACTTCACTCCTAACATTTACTTTCCAATTTTAAGAGGTTTGGGAAATTTATCTCAAAATATTAACACAATAGTGAACACCATTCCTTTAAATAGAACAGAAACAAAAAACAAACCAAAAACCTTACTTAAATAAGAGACTTAATTTTGAAAAGAATCAATACTTGTTTAAGTGTTATAAGAAAAATTTCATAAACTGAAGATATATTTTTAAATGAGGAATAAGTATAAGATTTAGGATTTGAAAGAAGCATTTACTAATGGAAAATCTTTGAAATCACACAATTTACATATTTTATTGACTAGATCCTACCTAATATGAACGTTATTTAAAATTTGACAAAGCGTCATGAATTAAGTAACAATGCATTTGTAATTTCTGTTAAAGATAAATCCTTCACTGAAATTTCATAAAATGTATTTATTTTGGTATCCCATTTAAATTATTTAATCTTGTATGTAGAGTAGAGTATTTTAGCAAAAGAATGGCAGCAAGTCCAAGAAAACTATTATAGGGCTAGAAGAGTGATATATTAATGAGCCTTAAGCCAATTATATTAGGAAGGAACAAATGAGAAACAGAATAAAATGTGAATACAAATATCAATGTGATGATATGCTTTTTTTAAATGAAAAATATGTCAATTCAAGAAACCAAATTACACACCTAATTATAATCCCTCAAGGAAACACCAGCATTTCATTATTCAGTACATTTTGTTCCAACTTCCTCTTCCATAATGCAACATAGTAAAATTTCCTTTGATCCTTTTTCTGTATTTGAGGCCACTTCTCATTTCATGCACAGTGTAGGCATGAATTTACCCCTCATTTTTCAACTTCCCAACCTCCAGTTTAGATGACATTCCCATAAGGAATTTATTGCTGAACTTGTCTTATGATTCCACCAACAGTACCCCAGGCCTGGGTTAGTCCGACCCATTCCCACTACTCTCATGACTTACCCGCTGCTTTCATTCCTTACCAAACTGCAATCGCATGTTTACTTCTCCTTATTCTACTCTCAATGGCAAGTACATTTGACAAGGTCTCCTCATAGGCCAAATTATAGAAACCTTTATGCCTGACACAGACAAATATTAGTTACTTAATAGACAATTTCCAATATGATGATTTGAAACTTCTGACAATGAAAAGTGAGAACTAATATGTGAGTAGAAAAGACACAGAAGTAACATTTGACATGAATGTGTGCATAACAGTGTGGGTAAAATTATAACATTTCCAGAATCTCTCACCCAGCTTTAGTGCATCTCCATATCAACACGTGTTTCCAAGGGGTGGAGAGATGTAGTCCATCTGAACCAGAAAGGTTGGGGGAAGTATTTGCTTGCTTCTGATGCAACAGGAGAGAGAAAGACAGACGCGGGATAAATGCTTGTAAGCAATAAATGGGTTTTAAACTTTATTTCTCCCTTTGATTGATTTCAGTTTCAAAGGTATTTTGACCTGGGATTTCCTCTCTGGAGTTACAACTGGCTGTAGTTGGCAGGACCTCTGAACCTGAAATCTGTCTCCACGGGTGTGACCCTTTGGTGGGTTGACCCTAGAGATAGTGAGGAGATGCCTAGAACCTCCAATGTAGATAGTGGGAAGGCACAAGTGGCTGCAGTAGTAGAAGGTACAGCTTCACCTGGAAGCCCCTACCTGTGTCGCTTCCAATTGGGGAGCTCTTAGTGGGGAATTGGTCTTGGATAAAGTACCTCCAAGAGGATTTGGGCCTTCCCCAGAATTGGGGAAAGTTGGAGACATCTGATGCTGCAAAATTAGCCCACTGTGAGATAGAAGGGTGCTTAGAGGCCTGAGTGCCTTTGTAGCAGCTGACATTGTAGGATCTTTGTCAAGATAGTAGAAAGGGTTATTGAGGAGAGAGACAAACTTTAGCATCGCTTGGAGGAGATGGGTGGTAACCTATGGGATGCCCTTAAAGAAGAGAGAACATTATTGAGACGATGGATCACACTCCTGTGACGAGGAAGCATAAGCCACATTGCAGAAGGTCGTTGGGGAGTGGAAGGAAGGAGCGGTGCCTTCAGCCCCGGAGATGTTGGAGGAGCTGGAGCTGGGGGAGGGAAGAGGTGGTGCAGACGATGAGGAGGCGGGGTCAGGAGCTAATCTGCTGCCATGGCCACCGCCTGAGGCACCAGCCTCTACTGTGTTAAAAGCCCACGTAGCTGTAATTAAAAAAAATAAAAGTGAAACAACCGCGGGCTCCTCAGTGGGAGGAGTCTCCCCCTCCCCAGGTTGTGGAGCATGCAATGCTTCGCCCCTACACCCAGGATGAGCTGGGGGACTTGAGCGTCCAGTACAGGCAGAAGCCATCGGAACCTCTTCCTGCATGGCTTTAATGTCTCTGGGATATGGGGGTGGAAAATATTGTCATGTCTGGTCCTGAAATGAGTAGACTGGCTTCCCTGATGACTCACCCTTCCCTCTGGCAGCGGTTGCAAAGTGCCCATCATACCTCAGGGAATCAGACACCTCTGGATTGGCTGATAGCTGCCATCAGGGCAGTTTGGCCTAATCAGGGTGATTTATCATACCTACTCACTAGCTGGAAAACATATGTAGAGCTCCAACAGGTAAGGCGGAAATTGGGCATGAAAAATATTGTCTGTAGTATGGACATCAAGACTCCAGTGAGGAGTTGTTCAAAGTAGGAATGAGAAATCTGGTGCTCCATACAGCTTCCACATCTTTCTTTGGGTCCCTAGTGACTACCCTTGCCCCCCACATAGGGCAACCCAAAGTGAGGCTACTTGAACTTTAGCAGATCTGGGGGAGATTGAAACAATAAGATCAGAGAAGTAGGTATAGGCTATGACTGAAAGGAGAGATGCAAAAGACCCATCAAGGACCCAGATGAGGGCTGACTTGATAATGGCTGGGGTAGTGAAAGAAAACTTTGATGGACAGCTCATAGGAACTTGTTAGGACTGTGGCACCAATTAAAGCCTGAGTAGCGCATCTGGCTGCTGAGGTCCAGGACACAGAAGCTGGAGTCATAGCCTCACATCCGGCCTGAGTCCCTGCAAAACTTCCTAGGGGAAAGTACTCAGAATTTGCTTGGGCTCTCACCCCACAGGACGGTGACTGGGCATCATGGTTCGAGTCGGGGAGGCAAAGATCCCTATCTTGGGGGACATGGTGGGGAACAGAGGCCACATGTAGAATTAGCAATTCCTTGGTACCCTGAATTGTCAATGAATTGTACAAAAAGTGTACAATGTGTCTTGATGCTAGTGGACACAGGAACTGAGTTTTCTCTAATTCATTGCAAACCAGAGCATTTTCCTAGAACTACTGCTGTGATAGATGGCTGTGGAGGTAAGCCAATTAGAGTGAAGAAAGTCCAAATCCCACTGGGGCTGGGGCATGTACCCCCAAAGGAGTGTGTACTGTGTACATTTCTTCCATCCTTGATTATACTTTGCAGGGAGATATCCTACAGGGCCTGTGGCAACACACCACTGCAGGTGAGTGCAGACTGAGGATGCATGTGCTGAAGGCCGTTCTGAGGGGACATGCTAAGCATCCACCTGTAGTTCTGACTGTACATTTGCAGATGACAAATACTAAGCAGTCTAAATTGCTTGGGCTGCACAAGGAAATTGGTGTGGCTCTACAAGTGTTGGAAAATCACAAAGCCCTCTCATAGTCCTTTTAATTCCCCAGTTTGACCAGTAAAAAGTCCAGATTGCTCCTGGCATATGATCATGGACTATAGGGAATTGACCATTATGGATACACTCAATCATGAACTGGGAACGTATAATTATATTGTAGACCTGGCTAGTGCTTTCTTCTTTACTGACATAGCACAGAAAATTCAGGGACAGTTTGCATTCATGTGGGAAGGCTGACAGTGCACAATCCCTGTCCATGCACAGAGATTCCTACACAGACCCACCATATATCATGGGCTTGTGGCCGCACGGAAGAAACCACAAACAATGTCGTTGTATCACTACATTATCATGCTCACATGTGATTCTCCTGCAGATTTAGAAGGGGCAGTTCCTAGACTGCTGCAATATCTACAAGAGAAAGGATGGTCTGCGAAAAGCATCAAAGTTCAGGGACCTGGGTTGTTTGTAAATTCTTAGAGGTTGTCTGGCTTGTAAAACTAAAGTTATCTCAGAAGCAGGCATAGAAAAGGTTCAGGCTTTCCCTACCCCTACCACTGTGGCAGTATTACAAGAGTTTGGGGTCTCTTGGGCTACTGGAGATTATTTATCTTGCACTTGGCACAAATTCTGAACCCCTTATACTGGTTGGTACAATACGGCATCAGGTGGGAATGGGATGAAACATGTGCAGCTGATTTTATTGCTGCTGACTGAACAGCCAAGCAGCCAAGGCCATATAGGCCTTGAGTGTAACGGACTCATGAACATCATGTGAGTTAGATGCTCATGTAACCAAAGATGTTTATGGATTAGGTCTTTAGCAGCGACTTGAACATGCCAACCTATTGGATTCTGGTCACAACTATGGAATGGAGGAGATTTCTGGTACACCTTGATAGAGAATCAACTGGCTGCTGTGTATCATGCCTTGCTGGCTATGGAACCAATCACTGGAACAGCTCCAGCTAAGGTAATAACCACCTATGCCATTGCAGGGTGGGTGCAAACTGGACCCAAAGGCCATTGAGTGGTGGGCACATTTGTTTGTTCTGGCCAAATGGGGTGCATGCTTACAGCAGCATAGTGCTCCGTCTTCTAGCCCTGTAAGTGGAAAACTCCAGTGAGTAATGGGGCCAGTGACATACAGTATTGGAAAGCAGTAAGAACTTGCCTTTGAGCCATGGTAGCCAAGAGTTCTTATCAAGAGAGGAAAGCCCCTAATACCTGAAGATGCTGGTTATACAGATAACTCAAGTTGTGGGCAGCCCTCGAAGTGGAGGGCTGTGGCTTCCCTCCTAAGACTGAGACAATATGGATGGAGGATGGAGACGGCAAGAGCAGACAATGGGCTGAGTTGTGGGCAGTATGGCTCGCAATCACCCAGGAGCCCTACACTATAGTTGTCTGCACTGACAGCTAGGCCATCCATCAGGGCTTGACGCTGTGGCTACTAACATGGTACCATGCCATCTGGATGGTTGGTCACCGGCCCCATTGGGAGCAAGAGGTGTGGCAAGACCTATGGGCCTCTGGTCAGAATAGGACAGTTACTGTACAGCACATGATTGGCCATTTGCCTTTGGTATCCCCAGGGAATGATAAAGCAGGCTTATTATTACAGGTCTGCAGTCTAGAAGGAAAGCCTACCTGAGAGGTAGTTCAATGGTTACAGCAGAATCTGTTGCACACAGGGCAGAATACAATGTTAGCTGTAGTCTGTCTTTGGGGCATGCTGTTTACCTTTTAGGAAGTCAGCAGAGCCCAGAAGGAATGCCTTGTGTGTTCTAAGAGGAACTTACACTGAGTCCTGCAGGAACATGGGACAGTAGTAAAGGGGCTGATACCACTTTTTAGGTGACAATAGATTACATTGGGTCCCTGCCAATATCAGAAGGGTATTGGTATACCATGACTTGTGTTGACACAGCTACTGGACTCTTCTTTTCTTTTCCTGCACATCTTGCAGATATGAAATGACCAAAAGGTACCTAGAATGTCTCTTTGCAGCCTGTGGCCGACTCTAGGTGATTGAGAGTGATCAAGGCCTGCACTCTACTGGAAGTGCAGTACAAGAATGGGTTCAGCAATTAGGAATAAAATAGAAGTTTCATGTACCACATAAACCTATTGGGAAAGGCATGATATAGAGGTACAATGGTTTGTAGAAATCTGGTCTGAAGTCAGACACCAATTGTCTTTCAGCAGGTCTTGTCATCTTGCTTATGGACAGACGGTGCTACAGCATTTGGGTGAGAATCCCTGAAGGAGAGCCTTAAGTCCTGTGGACATACAAACACACATTGTTGTCTGTCCTATACAGTTGTATTTGAAAACCAAAAAGAAGTTATTGCAGCCAGTATATGGCCAGCGGGGCAAAATCCTCCTGCCAGGCCCATCTGCTTTTTACCCTGGAGACTGTCGAGTGGACGTGATCCTGGAGATTTTGACACATGGACCAGTGATGGCTGGTCCTTCTGCTACCTTTGGAAAAAGTTCTGGAAGCTGGACTTCTCTGTGTTCCTGGATTAACAGCAGAGTGGTCCACAATGATCACAGTAGTGTTCTCAAAATGATTGGGAGGTAAGAGCATCTTATGGGGAAGTTTTCTTTTTATGTAAACAGCCAGTACATGTACATCCTGCAGCAGTATATACTGACCCACCTGTAACTCCCAGACCAGAATGAGATCCCATTCCTGCCACTGTGCCATCACAGAACCACTCTCTTGCATGCATAATACCTGATGGATAAGATTTGCATATTCTGGTGTTATTGAAACATGTATTTTATTGCCCTTAATGTTATTTTCTTCTATACTTTCTGTGGCTTTGACCCTCCCCATTTCTCCAGATGCCACCTTATGACAGCTGTGAACTCCCTAGCTACTGGCTTCCTGTGGAATGGGCAAGCTAAGGACTTAATGTGCATAGGACTTTGAACCTTGGTAAATTCTCTGGCTTGAGGATCATCATGATTTTTTTGCTGTTGTTGTTTGTTATTTGTCTGGTTACAGTACTCCTGTTTTCTTGAACAGGACCCATTGCAGAAGATAGGGAGTGAGTAGATTGTGAGGTGAAGTTAAGGGTGGGATGTGGATAAAAGTGAAATACTTCCAGAATCTCCCTCCAGGCCTTAGTGTGCCTCCATGTCAATAGGTAATTACAAGGAGCTTTTGGCGGCTAGGTACTATCTGGACTGGAAAGATGTTGTTGGGTCCTTTTACAGTGGGGTTAGGTTAGATATTAGAGAGCAGGGATAGACAAATGCTTGAAAGCAATAAATTGATTTCTTCCACTTTATTTCTCCTTTTGATTGATTTTGGCTTCAAAGGTTATTTGCCCTGGGCTGGGAACATATTTTTCCCCCCAGAGTTACCTGGGGACAAAGAGATAGACAGGCTTGGAGAAACAGTCAGGGGCATATTCACATGGGTCTTTTTCCTTGCTTCCTGTCTTATCCTTTGGTCTATTTTTTCATAATACTGCCAATAAAATTTTGATCTTTTTCAGGAGTGTTTTTCTAGACTTAGTCTTCTGCATTGCCTAACTAATTTTAGAATCAGACATTTACTTAACAGAAAAATAGTGTGCAAGTTTTTTGATAGACTTTGTGAAATGGATTGATTGATTGACCAAATCAATGCAACAATTGGTCAGTGTACTATTTACATTTGTAGAGTATAGAGCCTTCCAATCTATTAATATGTTATCCCTGTTCACTCATTTAGTTATTCTTTAACTTCTTTCAATATCTTACAGTTTTACTTTTGAGTGCATATTTGTCTGTGCACTTAGAATTACTGCAAATGACAAATTAAATTTATTTATAAGTATTCATTTGTTTTGAATGATATTATAAAGGAAATGATTGCAAATACTTTTCTTCTAATTTTTCACCTTCAGTACATAGGAGCAAAATTGATTATTGTGTATTGACTTGTCCATGAACTTTAAGTTGCGTAATAAATTCTAAAACTTTTTCTTAGATTATTTTGGATTTTCAACATAGACATAAATTCTTTTCTAAATTAACAACTTTATGCATTACAAAATTCTTATATTATACTTTTCTGTTAATTGTTCTATCTAAAGCCTCCAATATAATGTTGAGCAAAAATGATGTACCAAATATCATTTTCTTATTAGAGACTCAGAAGTATGCTATCGACATTCAACACTGAGCATGATGTTTGCTAAGTATGTGTGGGTATATAAGCAGTTTGTCAGATAAGAGAAGTTCCCTTTTTTTTGATGGGTTATCATAAATAGATTTGGAATTTTATACATTTTAAAATCAACTGAGAGATTCATAAAATTTTATTCATATTCTATTAGTGTGATAAAACTGTATTAATTATTTTCAAATATCAAACCAGCCTATGATCTCTGGAAGTAATAGAAGTATATGTTGGTTTACCATCCTTTCTGTATTACACTAGACCTATTTTGTTAACATTTGTTTGGGACATTTGTATGTTTAATCACAAGAGAGATTATTCTGAAATATTCCTTTCCCGTATTGTGTGAAAGGGTATTATTGAAAAACAGCATCATTGAGATTTAATTCATATGCCATACATTTTACCCAGTTAAAGTGTATGATTTAATGGTTATTATTATATTCATACATATGTACCAACATCACCATAGTCCATTTTAGGATATTTCCATCACTTCCAATTAGGCCCCCATTTTAGTTTTTATGTCCAACACATATTCCCTTCCCATCGTTAAGCAATCACTAATCTGATATCTGTCTTTTCTATTTCCCTATTCTGAGGTTTCATATGAATGAAATCATATGATATTTGGTCTTTGTGACAGGCTTCTATCACTCAGCACAATGTTTCCAAAATTCATCCAAGTCATAGCTTGTATTAGTTCTTCATTTTCATGGCCTATACCATTCATCAGAGTATTAAATATAACCAGTCATGCAGAGATTGCCGTATTGACTATAGTACAGGCACAGGCATATGCTGGAATAGGACCCCTTTGAAATATAAGTGTATATGAATATAGCACATTTAATTTATTCATTCATCCACTGATAGTCATTTGGTTCTTTTCTACATTTTTGTTTTTGTGGATAATGCTTCCATAAGCACTTGTATATGGGTTTTTGTGTGGATATATGTTTTCATTTCTCTTGGGTATATGTTTAGGAATGGAATTGTGGTGAATAGAGTCATATTATACTCTTCATTTAATCTTTTGTGTAAATGCAAGTCTTTTCCAGCATGGCTGCACCATTTTACATTCCCACCAGCACTGTATGAGCATTCGTATTACTCCACAATTTGTCAGTACCTGTTATTAACTGACTTTTTTATTCTATAAATCCTATTGGCTGTGAGGTGGTGTTTCGTTCCATTGATTTATATTTCCATGGTGACTAATAATATTCAACAACTTTTTTTGTGTTTACTGGTCATTTGGATATCTTTCTTGGATGAAGGATAACATTATTAGCTATAATGTATATTGAACCACATATAAATATATGTATAAATATATATATCAGGTATACAGATCAATGTATGCTTTAGTGAATTTTCACAAAGTGAATGCATCCCTGTAACCATAGTCAGAATAAAGATAATTTTTATCAAAGAATCCCCTTCTATGCCAAAGAATACTTATCTGTTCAAAGGTGACAAGAGTCTTCACCTTAACAGTTGCAATAATTATTTTTAACTTTTCTTGAGATTATATAAGTCAAATCACAAAGTTTCTGGTTTTTTTGCATCCTAAATTATATTTGTGAGCTTATACATGTTGTTTTATTAAGTCATTGACCATTTTCATTGCATAAATATATAACAATTCATTTTTTACTACTCAAGATGTGTAGGGTGATTCCAGTTTGGTGGTATTCATAAGGAATGCTGCTATGCTCATTTTTCATACTTCATTTGTTGGTGGTATTTATTAGCAATGCTGCTATCCACATTTTTATTCTTCATTTGAGGGACATATAAATATTCCTTTCGCTTCACTATTATATACTTAGTAGTGCTATTATTCTATCAAAGGTGTGTGTTTTGTGATAATAGGCGTCAGAAACAGATCTCCAACATCATGGTACTAATTAGTGGTCTCACACTAGTAGTACATGAAAATTCTAGCACCAAATCCACAGCAGCATGTGATATTCTTTTTTTAAATTTTAGATATTATAGTGATTTTGGAACAATGAAAAATAGGAAACAAGCAAAAAGATGATAAATGTAAATCTAAATGTGCAGAGATTGTAACATTAGATGAAGTACAGAGTCCAACTATGTGCTTTACTAGGCATTCTTTTGAAATACAAATATACAGATATTTTAAAAGTGGAAGGTTGGAAAATAAACAAATACATAATTACACAGAATATTTCAAAACCCTTTTTTCAAGCATTGATAGAGCATGTCCAGAGAAATGGAAAAGACCTAGAAGGCTGCAATAATACTAACAATTGCCTTGTCCAAAATGACCTTTAGGGATAACACCCCCAAAGTGAAGGTGAACACACATTCCTCTAAAGTGCTCATGGACAATTTATCAACATAATCAATATTCTGGACCATAATAATATCTTAACAAATCTGGAGATTTGAAATGCAAGAATATTCATTATCCAAAAGGAATTCAATAAGACCTAGAAATAATTAATGTTTGTTATGCTTCCATATTATGTATACTTTTGGTTTATTTATTTTTAACTCTTTAAAAAAGGTTTTAGTGGCTGACCTGTTGTTTAGAATATTGGTTGTTCAGGGGCATTCTGTTTAATTTCCACATATTTTGGATTTTCCAGTTTTTAAAAAAACTTTATTTTGGTATCATTAATCTACAATTACAAGAAGGACATTATGTTTACTAGGCTCCCCCGTTCACCAAGTCCCCCCCCACATACCAGTTCACAGTCACTGTCCATCAACATAGTAAGATGCTGTAAAATCACTACTTGTCTTCTCTGTGTTGCACAGCCCTTCCCGTGCCCCCCCCACAATATACATGTTAATCTTAATGCCCCCTTTCTTTTTTCCTGCTCATATCCCTCCCTTCCCACCCATCCTCCCCAGTCCCTTTCCCTTTGGTAACTGTAGTCCATTCTTGGGTTCTGTGATTCTGCTGCTGTTTTGTTCCTTCAGTTTTCTTTTGTTCTTATACTCCACATATGAGTGAAATCATTTGGTACTTGTCTTTCTCTGCCTGGCTTATTTCACAGAGCATAATACCCTCTAGCTCCATCCATGTTGTTGCAAATGGTAGAATATGTTTTTTTCTTATAGCTGAGTAATATTCCATTGTGTATATGTACCACATCTTCTTTATCCATTCATCTACTGATGGACATTTAGGTTGCTTCCATATCTTGGCTATTGTAAATAGTGCAGCGATAAACATAGGGGTGCATCTGTCTTTTTCAAACTGGAGTGTTGCATTCTTAGGGTAAATTCCTAGAAGTGGAATTCCTGGGTCAAATGGTATTTCTATTTTGAGCATTTTGAGAAACCTCCATACTGCTTTCCTCAATGGTTGAACTAATTTACACTTCCACCAGCAGTGTAGGAGGGTTCCCCTTTCTCCACAACTTCACCAACATTTGTTGTTGTTTGTCTTTTGGGTGGTAGTCATCCTTACTGGTGTGAGATGATATCTCATTGTGGTTTTAATTAGCATTTCTCTGATGACAAGCGATGTGGAGCATCTTTTCATGTGTCTGTTGGCCATCTGAATTTCTTCTTTAGAGAACTGTCTATTCAGCTCCTCTGTCCATTTTTTAATTGGATTATTTGCTCTTTGTTTGTTGAGGTGTGTGAACTCTTTATTTTGGATGTCAACCCTTTATCGGATCTGTCATTTATGAATATATTCTCCCATACTGTAGGATTCCTTTTTGTTCTATTGATTGTGTCCTTTGCTGTACAGAAGCTTTTCAGCTTGATATAGTCCCATTTGTTCATTTTTGCTTTTGTTTCTCTTGTCCGGGAGATATGTTCATGAGGAGGTCACTCATGTTTATGTCTAAGAGATTTTTGCCTATGTTTTTTTCTAAGAGATTTATGGTTTCATGTCTTACATTCAAGTTTTTGATCTTTTTCTAATTTAATTTTGTGTATGGGATTAGACAGTAATCTAGTTTCATTCTCTTACATGTAGCTGTCCAGTTTTGCCAGCACCATCTGTTGAAGAGTCTGTCATTTTCCCATTTTATGTCCATGGCCCCTTTATCAAATATTAGTTGACCATATATGTTTGGGTTAATGTTTGGATTCTCTATTCTGTTCCATTGGTCTGTGGCTCTCTTCTTGTGCCAGTACCAAATTGTCTTGATTACTGTGGTTTTGTAGTAGAGCTTGAAGTTTGGGAGTGAGATTCCCCCCACCTTATTCTTCCTTCTCAGGATTGCTTTACCTGTTCGGGATCTTTGGTGTTTCCATATGAATTTTTGAACTTTTTGTTCCAGTTCATTGAAGAAAGCTGTTGGTAATTTGATAGGGATTGCATCGAATCTGTATATTGCTTTGGGCAGGATGGCCATTTTGACGATATTAATTCTTCCTAGCCAAGAGCATGGGATGAGTTTCCATTTGTTAGTGACCTCTTTAATTTCTCTTAAGAGTGTCATAGTTTTCAGGGTATAGGTCTTTCACTTCAATTGTTAGGTTTAATCCTATGTATTTTATTGTTTTTGATGCTATTGTGAATGGAATTGTCTTCCTGATTTCTCTTTCCATTAGTTTATTGTTAGTGTATAGGAAAGCCACAAATTTCTGTGTGTTAATTTTGAATCTGGCAACTGTGCTGAATTCCGATATTAGCTCTAGTAGTTTCAGAGTGGAGTCCTTAGGGTTTTTATGTACAATATAATGTCATCTGCAAATAGTGACAGTTTAACTTCTTCTTTACCAATCTGGATTCCTTGTGTTTCTTTGTATTGTCTGATCGCTATGGCAAGGACCTCCACTACTGTGTTAAATAACAGTGGGGAGAGTGGGCATCCCTGTCTAGTTCCCGATCTCAGAGGAAAAGCTTTCAGCTTCTCGCTGTTCAATATAATGTTGGCTGTGGGTTTTTCATAGATGGCCTTTATTATGTTGAGGTACTTGCCCTCTATTCCCATTTTGCTGAGAGTTTTTATCATGAATGGATGTTGAACTTTGTCAAATGCTTTTTCAGCATCTATGGAGATGATCATGTGGTTTTTGTCTTTCTTTTTGTTGATGTGGTGGATGATGTCGATGGATTTTCGAATGTTGTACCATCCTTGCATCCCTGGGATGAATACCACTTGGTCGTGGTGTAGGATCCTTTTGATATATTTTTGAATTCAGTTTGCTAATATTTTGTAGAGTATTTTTGCATCTGTGTTCATCAGGGATATTGGTCTGTAGTTTTCTTTTTTGGTGGAGTCTTTGCCTGGTTTTGGTATTAGGGTGATGTTGGCTTCATAGAGTGAGTTTGATAGCATTCCCTCCTCTTCTATTTTTTGGACAACTTTAAGGAGAGTGGGTATTATGTCTTCTCTGTATATCTGATAATATTCCGAGGTAATTCCATCTGGCCCGGGGGTTTTGTTCTTTGGTAGTTTTTTGATTACCGCTTCAATTTCGTTGCTGGTAATTGGTCTGTTTAGATTTTCTGTTTCTTTCTGGGTCAGTCTTGGAAGGTTGTATTTTTTTAGGAAGTTGTCCATTTCTCCTAGGTTTCCCAGCTTGTTAGCATATAGGATTTCATAGTACTCTCTAATAATTCTTTGTATTTCTGTGGGGTCCGTCCTGATTTTTCATTTGTAGTTTCTGATTCTGTTGCTGTTTGTTGACTCTCTTTTCCTCTTAATAAGTCTGGCTAGAGGCTTATCTATTTTGTTTATTTTCTCGAAGAACCAGCTATTGGTTTCATTGATTTTTGCTATTGTTTTATTCTTCTCAATTTTATTTATTTCTTCTCTGATCTTTATTATGTCCCTCCTTCTGCTGACCTTAGGCCTCATTTGTTCTTTTTCCAATTTCGATAATTGTGACATTAGACCATTCATTTGGGATTGTTCTTCCTTCTTTAAATATGCCTGGATTGCTGTATACTTTCCTCTTAAGACTGCTTTTGCTGTATCCCACAGTACCTGGGGCTTTGTGTTTTTGTTGTCATTTGTTTCCATATATTGCTGGATCTCCATTTTAATTTGGTTGTTGATCCATTGATTGTTTAGGAGCATATTGTTAAGCCTCCATGTGTCTGTGAGCCTTTTTGCTCTCTTTGTACAATTTATTTCTAGTTTTATGCCTTTGTGGTCTGAAATGTTGGTTGGTAGGATTCCAATCTTTTGGAATTTACTGAGGCTCTTTTTGTGGCCTAGTATGTGGTCTATTCTGGGGAATGTTCCATATGCACTTGAGAAGAATATGTATCCTGTTGCTTTTGGATGTCGAGTTCTATAGACGTCTATTAGGGCCATCTGTATAGTGTGTTGTTCAGTGCCTGTGTGTCCTTACTTATTTTCTGTCTGTTGGATCTCTCCTTTGGAGTGAGTGGTGTGTTGAAGTCTTCCAAAATGAATGCATTACATTCTATTTCCAACTTTAATTCTTTTAGTATTTGTTTCACATATGTTGGTGCTCCTGTATTGGGTGCATATTTATTTATAATGGTTATATCCTCTTGTTGGACTGAGCCCTTTATCATTATGTAATGTCCTTCTTTATCTTTTGTTACTTTCTTTCTTTTGAAGACTATTTTGTCTGATACTAGTATTGCAATACCTGCTTTTTTCTCTCTGTTGTTTGCATGGAATATCTTTTTCCATCCCTTGACTTTAAGTCTGTGCTTGTCCTTGTGTTTGAGGTTAGTCTCTTGTAAGCAGCATATGGATGGGTCTTACTTTTTCATCCATTCTATTTCTCTGTGTCTTTTGATTGATTTATTCAATCCATTTACATTTAGGGTGATTATTGAAAGGTATGTACTTATTGCTATTGCAGGCTTTGTGGTTACCAAAGGTTCAAGGTTAGCTTCTTTACTACCTTACTGTCTAACTTAACTCGCTTATTGAGCTATTATAAACACGGTCTGATGATTCTTTTTTTCTCTCCCTTCTTATTCCTCCTCCTCCTTTCTTCATATGTTGGGTGTTTTGTTCTGTGCTCTTTTTAGGAGTGCTCCCATCTAGAGCAGTTCCTGTAAGATGCCCTGAAGAGGTGGTTTCTGGGAGGCAAATTCCCTCAACTTTTGCTTGTCTGGGAATTGTTTAATACCTCCTTCATATTTAAATGATAATCATGCTGGATACAGTATTCTTGGTTCGAGGTCCTTCTGTTTCATTGCATTAAGTGTATCATGCCATTCTCTTCTGGCCTGTAGGGTTTCTGTTGAGAAGTCTGATGATAGCCTGATGTGTTTTCCTTTGTAGGTGACCTTTATTTCTCTGGCTGCCTTTAATACTCAGTCCTTGTCTTTGATCTTTGCCATTTTAATTATTATGTGTCTTGATGTTGCCCTCCTTGGATCCCTTGTCATGGGAGTTCTGTGTACCTCTGTGGTCTGAGAGGCCATTTCCTTTCCTAGTTTGGGGATGTTTTCAGCAATTATTTCTTCAAAGACACTTTCTATACCTATTTCTATCTCTTCTTCTTCTGTTACCCCTATAATGCGGATATTGTTCAGTTTCATTTGGTCACACAGTGCTCTTTATATTCTTTCATTCCTGGAGATCCTTTTATCTCTCTCTCCATCAGCTTCTCTGTGTTTCTGGTCTCTGTTTTCTAGTCCATTAATGGTCTCCTGCATCTCATGCATTCTGCTTTGAAGTCCTTCCAGAGCTTGTTTTATTTCTGTATTCTCCTTCCTTAGTTCTTGCGTATTTCTCTGCAATTCCATCAGCATGGTTATGACTTTTGTTTTGAATTCTTTTTCTGGAAGAGTGGTTAAACCTATCTCCACAGGTTGCTTCTCAGTGGAAGATGTAGAAGATGTTGAAGATGTCTGCGTTAGTCTTGTTTGGATCAAATTTTTTTGCCTTTTCATGTTGATAGGTTCAGTGGTATGCTATTGACTTGTCTGTCTGCTGGGAGAGCCAAGACTCTTTCCACTTGCTCTTGGCCTTTCTTTACTGGGAGAACTGCGACCCCTAGTGGCTTGTGTTGGGCAATTGCGTGTAGACTGGGTCTCTACATTGCCCAGCTGGGATGGAGGAAGCTCCCTTGCTGTGGACGTGGCCAGCCTCAGGCCGTGACTCTGCTATGGCGGAGCTGTGGAGGGGTAATGGACGGGGGGCTCTTTGACTGTTTACCTCCATGAGGGGTCTCAGAGCTGTTGCCCAGGGGTTTAGTATGCCCAGAGTTCCCTGGAATTTCCAGCTGCTGGACTGTGACCTGGGATGCTTCCATCCAGCTTTGGGGTCCCTGTCCCTTTAAGACTTTCAAAAAGCACTTGCTTTTCTTTGTCCCTGGGGCTCCAGCTGCGGGACCCACTCACAGGTCTTACTGTCCTTCTTCCCTAGTTTCCAGCACCACATGCATGCACTGTGTGTCTGCGCTCTGGTGTGGATGGCTAGGGCTGGGTGTTTAGCAGTCCTGGGCTCCCTCTCCCTCCCTGCTCTGATGTCTCTCCTCCTGCCAGGAGCTGGGGTGAGGGGTGCTCGGGTCCCGCCGGGCTGCGGCTTGTATCTTACCCCTTTCACCAGGTGCTGGTTTCTCGCAGGTGTGGATGTAGTCTGGCTGTTGTCCTGTTCTCTCTTTTAGGGATAGTTGTATTTGTTTTATTTTCATAAATATATATTTTTTTGGAGAAGATTCCCACTGTCCTACTCTCGTCGCCATCTTTACTCTGCCTCGCCGGATTTTCCAATTTTTTTATAGGACTTATTTATAGTTTCATGCTCTTGTGGGGCAGAAAAGATAATTGATATGGTTTCAGTCTTCTTCAATTTAAGACTTATAGCCTAACATGTGATCTACGTTGGAGAAATGAGCTGTAGATGCCTGAAAGGATTGTGTACATGGCTGCTATTTGGTAGAATGCTCTGTGTATGCCTTTTAGATCCATTTGTCCATAGTCTTTTTCAAGTCGTGTTTCCTTATTGGATGTCTGCCTGGATGTTTTATCACTGATGAAATTGGTGTCCTGAAGTCTCTTAATATTTTGGTATTTCTATTTTTCCTTTTAGGTCTGTTAATTATTGTTTTATATATTAAGGTGCTGTGATGTTGAGTGCATATATATTTATAATTGTTATATCTTCGTGGTGAATTTTTTACCAAGTTGTAATTTATACAGAACATTGTGTAAATTTCAGGTCTACAATGTGTTAATAGGTACATTTTGTATGGCAATATGACTACCAAATAGCTTTAATTAACATCACATGATTATCACTTCTTTTGTGGTGAGAACTTTTCAGACTACTCTCTCAGCAGTTTTGAAGTATGTAATAGAATATTGTTGATTTTAACCACTATGCTGTGCATTAGAGCTCCAGAACTTATTCATCTTCTAATTGCAAGTTTATACCCTCTCCATTTCCACCCCCAAAATTTCCTGGTAACCACTATTCTTCTCCCAGTTTCTATGAAAACAGATTGTCGTAGAAACTTTTTCGATTGCACACATCAGTTGTATCAGTCAGTATTTGTCTTTCTTTTCCTGAGTTACCTCCCTCAGCGTAATGCCCTCAAGGCATATCCATGGAGTCACACATGGCAGAATTTCCTTCTTTCTTGAGGATGAATAATATTCAATTGTATATTTGTACCACTCTTCTTCCTTCCTTCATCTGTTCACGGAGAATTAGGTTGATTCCTTTCCTGGCTTTTATTAATAATGCTGCAGTAAGCCTGAGAGTTCGTGTGTCACTTCAACACCTGTTTTCATTTTCTTTGTCTATGTCCCCAAAGTGGATTGATGGATCAGAAGGCACTTGTATTTTTAGTTTTTTGAGGACAATCCATAGTGTTTTCCAAAAGGGCTGACAAATTTACATTCCCACAGACAATGTAGGAGGGTTCCTATTATTTGCCATCCACACCAACAGTTATTACCTACTGTTTTCTTGATGATAGGAATTCTAACAGATGGGAACTGATAGTTCATTGTGGTTTTGATTTGCATCTAGTTATTAATGATGATCATATTTTCATATACCTATTCTCCACGTGGATGACTTCTTTTAAAAATGCCTGGTTAGTTAAACTGCCTATTTTTTAAATCAGGTTTTCATTTTTTTGTTGCTATTGTGTTGTATGTGTTTCCTATATGTTTTGCAATTTTTGAGGGCCCTAAATACAGTTTATCTGGTATGGTTTGCAAAAATTTTCTCCTGTTTGGTAGTTTACCTTATCAGTTTGTTGATGGTGTCCTTCTGAGCAAAATTTTCTTAGTTTGATGTTGTCCTACTTATTGATTTTTGCTTTTGTCACTTGTGGTTTTGTGTCATATCCAAAATATTATTCCTGAGACTAATGTATAGGAGATTCTTCCCTATACTGTCTTCTAGGGGCATTATAATTTCAAGTCTTATGTTCACATCTTTAATTCATTTCCAGTTCATTTTCATGAGCTGTGAAAGAGTGGAGTCCAATTTCATTTTTCTGTATGTGGTCATCCAGTTTTCCCAACACCATTATTGTAAATATTCCTTTCTCCACTAACTGTTCTTGGATTCCTTGTCAAATAATATATGTGGAGTTTTATTTCTGGGCTGTCTATTCTCTTGCATTGGTATATGTGCCTGGTTTTATGCCAGAACCATAGTGTTCCAACTGTAGCTTTGTAGTATAGTTTGAAATCAGGAAGTGTGATACCTTCAGATTTGTTCTTTTTTCTAGTTATTACTCTGGTTCATAGAAAGCTATGAATATCAACATTAAAATATCTAAAATTTATTCAATATTAATAAATATTAAACAAAAATTGTATAAATATCAAATATTTATTAAAAATTTTATTTAATATTAATAAAATTAATAAATATTCAACAAAAATAATTTCAAATATAAATAGCAGGACTCATTTAAAAAGTATGATGCATAAAGTATATGAAAAATGTATGAGGCCTATTCAGAAAAAATATTATTTTTCTGAAAGATAACATGAAATTCTACATATATAAAATAGCATAAATAAAGACCAACTTAAAAGTGGTCAAATATTTGCAACATATATCACAAATTGTTAATATCTAATAAGTACAAACAATGCACAGTTCTAGGAAATATTATAAAAAGGAAATGATATTTATAGAAAAATGACTGCAACACACCTGAAAGTTGATACATAAAAAAACATGTTTATAATAAAATTATAGAATCATATAATAAGCTCAAGGTAGTCATTCTTTATAATAGTGAATTTTTTCTTTAAGAAATCACAAAGTTTCAACTGTGAGAATTGATTTCAAATCATAATGGAATGAACCAAAAAGAAGTATTACTTATTCTCCAAATGATGATACAAATTTATAACCATTGATTAAAAAATAAGTTTGTTTTTAATTATCAAAGTAGTTTGAAAACCTACCCACAAAAGACGTTTCATATTTGTGAATATGCCAATTAATAAGAATATGCTACATGGAATTTTATGGAATGGTGTAATAGAGACAGCAAGTGTCATTATTACTTTTAAGCTTAATTTTTCCACTTTTGTTATGTTAATGTTTTAATAATACATAGCAATTATATAAGGTGAAAATATGTTGCCAAAGTACAAAAGTAATTGTATTCTGTTATGGTAATTAGCAGTTAAAGATGTTATTGAATAAAAGGATATAAAGGTAGGCTTGCTCTTTTTCATTTGATTTTTATTTTCTGTGAAGTCTTCTGTTGCATATCACTGTGGAATCTTCAATTCTCTGAGGACATTGTCCCCACTGCTGCCTGTTTCAGGGTCTTTGCCAAAAGATTACACAAAAATTCATAAATAACTTTGGATCCTAATTCATCTGGGACTTGAGTTCAGATGCAAGCCATGTAAACCATTCCTAATTCTTCTAACCCTCAGGATGTTCTGGGATAAACAAGCAACTGAAACCAGTATGTCTGTAGTCTTTGAGATACTAAGAAAATTATTTTTTTTAAGAAACAGTTTGATATATTTTACCAAGATCAATGGATAGTTAATTGAATTGTGGTAAAAAGAAACAAGAGTTTATAATTTTGAGTTAATTTAAGGTTTTCATAAGGCTGGATCTGTATATCAACAAATGTTAGGTCACTTAAAAATAGGTGAAACGAAGGACTTCTGGAAGCAACCTTGAATTGGAAATCATCAGCTGACATAATTTAGATTCCTGCACTTTTTTAAAAGACAAAATAAGGAAACATATATTAGTGAAACAATAGTGTCTATTAATTTTTTCAGGATATTTAGGAGTAAGGACATGGCTCAAATTTAGAGACCTGTGTAAAGCACAGGGTGTTAAGACTGAAGAAAAGAGAGGTAGGTGGGTGTAATGTTTCTTTTTCTATGTCTCGAGTCTCTTATTCTACTTAATTATTTTAATTGCTTAATCTATTGCAACTATTCATTTAATTTATTGTTAGTTGTGTGATATTCATACTCAGGGGAGTGCCCAACTCATCCTAAAACATCAAACCAGGGTCTTCCCTGCATTCTTTAACAAAACCTGAAAACTCTTAAGGTATTTATTATGGGAAATGGGCAGATGGTATGTTTAGAGTATCTCCTACTAATGAAGGAAAGGATATTTTAAACTTATTAAGTTAAACCTTTACATAGACAGTTAATTAGAATTTGCATAATGATTGATGTGGTTTTTCATCAAATTATTTATGGCCTTTAAGAAGCGTTGGAGATAGAAGTCATTTTGGAAGGAATTAGTTCAGTTATTTGTTGCTAAGTAAGGATCAACCACTGAGCAGACGATGGTCCAAAAGCAGAATGTAAGAGTTTTATTCTGTGGTGTGAATATATTTCTGGCAAGTGTATTGACTAAATATGGATAGAATCCAAAAAAGGAAAGCTATTTCTCTGCCAAACACAGTGGTAAGTTAGGTAACATTTTTTTTGCCTCAATGTAGGTATTATATATATGCTGAGTACATAGGTCAGGGTGTGACTTAGGAGCCACCCAGAACATTTCCTACACCAAACATAAAAGCCACCAAGAATCTTCTAAATTAAAGTCAAGATACGGCAAAAGAGTTGTCAGAGTAGTTTTAAAATTGAGTCCACATAATAAATATTGTAACTTATCTAGGTCTTGGGATAAATAATACCTTGAATTAACTCCATATCTTAGTCACCTACAGCTCTGAGGTTATTACATTAAACTAGATGAAAATGCTGTTTCCAACAAATTTTTAACATGCTATTAAGCATAAAGTGTGACAAAAACAGAGGAAGTTCTTAATGTGGTTTGGGAGATTTGGAAGGACTTATCTGAAGAGTTAAATAGAAACAGAGGAATGAATCACAAAGACCCAGGTATAGGTCAGAATCAGCGTAATGGATGTAGTAAGCAGGAGGGGAAAAAACATAAATGATTACACAAATATTTTTCCAGACAGGTAGTACATATAAGATGACTTGCGCAGTGGAACAGGCTTTGATAGCATTGGTAGAGGAATCTTGTTTCACACACAACTGTTGTGTTTTTAGTTCATTCAAAAAAAAAATGCTACAAGCAGAAAGTGACAATGAGGAAAACCTTGGTTATTGATAAGGGAAATGTTCTTAAGGGAAGTAGAATACCATGAGCTAATCTATTCCAAAGTGCAAATTAAACTAATAGTGCACATTTAAAAAATTCTCATGGAATATTCTATTTTCCTTGGACTATATTATACAAAAAATTCCATAAAACATTATATTTTTTCTAAAATACAGTCATGACCATTTAGTAGGCTATAAAAATAAACTTGATGATACATGTATTTATTTTTAATGAGATATATTAGAACATAAATATCAGAGAGTAGAGATCCTAAGGGTTAATTTTTTCTTACCAATATATGTGTGTAAGTATTTGTGTAGGTGTGAGCAGGTACACTGGGCTGCAACATAAAATGTCTACCTTACCATATGTTGTATTAAAAAACATTTGAAAGCCAGGATTATGATCCACCTAATGATATGCTATTAACAGAGCCAAGAGCATGAATTATTTTTAAAACTCATTATCAAGAAAAACAAAATACATGTAAAATACATTGCTTGGCTTTTCTGAACAAAACGCACTGTAAGGCAATTTTTCCTCTCTCTACTCAGATCTTACTTCCATTGCTTTTACATGCAGACTGGGAAAAAGACAGGACCCAGGAATGAGAAACCACACATCTCTAACCAGTTTCATCCTCCTGGGATTGACAGATGACCCTCAGCTACAGATTCTGATTTTTATATTTCTACTGATCACCTACATGTTGAGTGTAACTAGAAACCTGAGCAACATCATCCTCACGTTAGTGGATTCTCACCTTAAAACTGCAATGTACTTCTTTCTCCAAAATTTTTCTTTGTTAGAAATCTCATTCACTTGTGCCTGCATTCCTAGATTCTTGTACAGCATATCAACAGGTGACAGGAGTGTTACATATAATGCTTGTGTATGCCAACTATTTTTACAGATGTTTTTGCAGTAGCAGAATTTTTTCTCTTGGCCACCATGTCCTTTGATCGATATGTAGCCATCTGCAAAACACTGCATTACATGACTATTATGAACTACAGGGTCTGTAAAAGGCTCGTCTTCTGCTGTTGGATGACTACATTGTTCATCATACTGCTACCACTTAGCTTGGGACTGGACCTGGAATTCTGTGCCTCTTATGCCATTGATCACTTTGTCTGTGATGCTAACCCAATATTGAAGATCTCATGCTCAGATACATGGTTCATAGAGCAGATGTTTATTGTCTGCTCTGTGATGGTTTTTATTGTGATGCTGCTGTGTGTGGTTCTGTCCTACATGTACATCATCAGAACAATTCTAAGACTCCCCTCTGCCCAGCAGAGGACAAGAGCCTTTTCCACCTGTTCTTCCCACATTATCGTGGTTTCTATCACCTATGGCAGCTGCATCTTTGTTTATATCAAGCCTTCAGCAAAAGATGAAATGGCCATTAATAAGGGAGTAACTATACTCACTACTTCCATTTCCCCCATGTTAAATCCTTTCATTTACACTCTGAGGAACAAACAAGTGAAACAAGCCTTTAATGACTTAGTCAAAAGATTTATATTGCTGTCAAGGAATTAGGAGAACATTGATGTACAGATCCCTAAGCACTTTTTCTTCTGTTTCTACCTAATTTTTTCTTTTCCTCATCTATATTTGTCCTTCCATCCAGTACTGACCCTGGTCAATTTACCGCTTTCATCTCCTTACAAAAAACTTCTTTCAGATGATAATTGTAATGAAGAAAAATGAGAATAGGTGTTTCAGGAAATCTAAACTTGATTTCACTACTAAGATTTCCTTACCATTGCTGAAAGGATTGGGAAATTTATATTAAAATATTAGTACAATAGTGAGCATCATAACTCAAAAGAAAGCACATGCACACACAGAAAAACAAAAATAAAACAAAATCCTTACTCTAATGAGAAGGGGCTTAATATTGAAAAGAATCAATACTTTCCTAAGTGTTATGCAGTAAAATTTCATAAATGCAAAATATTTTTCAAGTAGGGAATATGTATAAGATTTATGATTTGGAAGAAGCATTTATTAATGGAGTATCTTTAAAACCACTTGATTCACATATTATTTTATTGACTAGATCCTGTCCAATATAAAAGTTATTTAAAATTTTCCAAAGGGACATGATTTAAGTTACAATGAAGAGAGAAATGCACTGGCAATTCCTGTTTAAGATAAATCCTTCACTGAAGTTACATAAAACAGATTAACAATGATGTCCCAATTAAAATCTTCAATCTTGAATGTAGAGCATTTAAACAAACAGATGGCAGCAAGCACAAGGAAATTAATATTGGGGTAGAAGAGTGGTAAATAAGAGGTAAGTCAAACATTCAGGGTATGAAAAAAAAAGAATAAAATGTGAATACAAATATCAATGAGATGATTTTCTATTTTAAATGGAAAAAAGACTGTTCAAGAATCCAAATTATGCACCTAATGATAATTCCTTTAAGAAAGACTAGCATTTCAGTACTCAATACATTATGTACCAACATCCACTTCTATAGTTGAACATAGCAAAATTTCCTTTGATTCTTGTTCTCGTACTTCAGGCCACTTCTCATACTGTCACTTATGCAGGCAGGAATTGTCCCCTCATTTTTCAACTTCTAAACCCAAAGGGCCCTCCGGTAAAAATGACATTCCCACAGGAATTTTTGGTGACCTTGTCTTATGATTGCACCAACAGTACCACCAGGTCTTGGTCAGTCCGACTCATCCCCACTTGGGTCATCACTTACCCTCTGCTTTCATTCCTTACCAAACTGCAATTTCACGTTTTCTTGTCCTTCTACTCTCAGTGGCAAATGCCTTGGAAAATGTTTGCTTCATATGTCAAATTCTAGAATGCTTTATGCCTGATGCCTAGACCAATATTAGTTACATAAGGGATAAGTTACCAATATGATGATTTGAAGCTTCAGAAGATGCAAATGAGAACTAACATATGAAGAGAAAATATATCAAAGTAACAATGTCTTGAATCTGTGAAAAATAGATAAAGAATGGCGTGACAGTAAGAAACAATCCTGGTAAAATATTTATTTTTAAATATCTAAAGGAAATAAAATGTAAGCCACAATTTGTTGAAAATGTATATTGATGAACCTGAAAATAATACTACAACATATATGTGTATTCAGAATTTACACTGGAGAAATATGGAGAAATCAAAGTTTAAAAGCATGAATTATTGAAAGGGGATTAAAGATGATGGCATAAAAATTGGGACAGAAACCTTCTCCCAAAAACCACATACAATAAGAAAATGTAGTTAATACAGCTAATCCTAAAAGAGCAACAGGAAAGAACGCTGCACCAGACTGCATACACCTGGAGAACAGAAGAGACCTCATGGAACAGAGCAACATATTAAAGCTGTGATCCAGCAGGATGCAAGCCCTTCACAACCCCAGATCACTGACATGAGGAAGAGAAATGGAGTGGGGAGGGTGTTCAGACCAAGAACTGCTGAAGACCCAGCCCTGGAGATCTGCTCTGGTAGTACAAACCTACATTGCATGGTGTTCTGGAGAGTAGTGGGCTTGGAAAACTAAAACAGGTGGAATACTTGGATTGACTGAGATTCCAGCTGCTTGTGGAAAGCAGGGATCCACATCTGGCTGCTCTGGGACAAAAGAAAGGCAGGCAGTCTGAGAGACTTAGTAACAGCAGGTGGGCTGCTAAAGGGGCAAGGATTGCAGAGAGCTTGCTGCTCAGGAGATAGGACAGGTGGACAAAATTGGGCACACTCTGCCCGGCAGATTGGGAACGTTCAAGAGCTATAGTTGCTCCATTCCCCTGCCTGGGTACCCAGCTCCGAAGCCTCCCACCATAATACATAGCCTGCTGTATCTTCCTCCCGGTTGGCACCAGCTTGCAAACTGGCTACCCCCTCTTGTACCAGACCAGCCAGGGGGAGGCCCAGCCTATTGCAGCTACAAGCACAAACCATAGAGGATTCTACCTGCATGCTTGGTAGAGTGGCCCTGGCAATGGAGACAGGTACTGCACTGAGAAGCAGGAAGCAGCTCTTTCCTCCTGACAACCACCAGTGCCACACACCTGCGACCCCTGCCATTGCCCCAAGGGCTGAGCAGGTCCAGAGAGTAGAGCTTCAGGCACTAGAGGGTATGACATACAAATATGAAACAGCAAAGGAACCTGGTACAAACCAAAATCCCACAAACACTGGAAAATGGCCAAGTGAAACTGAATATATCAATCTTCCAGAAAGACTTTTCAAAATAAAAATCATAAACATGCTCATGGAGGTACAGAAAAATATTCAAGACCTCAGGGAACAATGAGATACAATCACTAAAGAATACAGTATCTGAAATGAAACACACAGTGGAGGGATTTTAAAGCAGATTAGAAGAAGCAGAGGAGACAGTAAATGAAGTAGAAATCAGAGAAGAGGAATACAAAATAGCTGAGGCACAGAGAGAAAAAAGGATCTCTAGAAATAAAATTAAATTGATAGAACTATGTGACCAATAAAAACAGAATAAAACATTTGTATTATAGGGATACCAGGAGAAGAAGAGAGAGAAAAAGGATAGAAAGTGACTTTGAGGAGATAATTGATGAAAACTACCCCAATCTGGGGAAGGAGTTATTCTCTCAGGCCATGGAGGTGCACAGATCTCCCAACACAAGGGATCCAAGGAAGACAACACCAAGACATATAATAATTAAAATGTCAAAGATCAGGGATAAGGACAGAAAATTAAAAGCAACCAGAGAGAGAATAAAGAACATATAAAGGAAAACCCATCAGGCTATCATCAGACTTCTCAGCAGAAACCTTACAGTCCAGAAGGAAATGGCATGATACAGTTAATGCAATGAAGGTAAAGGGCCTTGAACCAAGAATACTATACCTGAAAAGATTATCATTTAAATTTGAGGAAAGGATTAAACAATTTTCTGATAAAAAGCTGAATTTAGCTCCCACGAACCATCTATCCAGTGTATTTTGGAGGGACTGCTATAGATTTAAGTGTTCCTAAGGCTAAATAGCTGTCACCAGAGAAAATAAAACCACACTAAGAAAGTAGAACAATTAATTACTGAGCAGATGCAATATCAAATCAACTATACCCAAAGTCAGTCAAGGGGTAGATAAAGAGTCCAGAATATAATACCCAATATATTAAGAATGGTGGAGGAAGAAAAAACAGAACCATTATATTCGGTTTATAATAGCATACTAAGTGAGTTAAATTAGACCATTAGATAATGAGGAAGTTACCCTAGAACTTTTGATATCTGCAAAACTAAAGCTTGAAATGGCAATAAGTACATACCTATTGATAATCACTCTAAATGTAAATGGTCATGCAACAATCAAAAGACTTAGAGTCACTGAATGGATGAAAAACCAAGACCCAACTATACACTGACCACAACAGCTCACTTCAAACCTAGAGACATACATTGACTTAAACTGAAGGGATGTCTTTTCCAAAGATATTTCATGTAACTAATGTGGAGAAAAAAACAGGAATTGAAGTACTTGTATCAGACAAAATAAACTTCAAAACAAAGAAAGTAACAAGAGACAAAGAAGGACATTACATAATGATAGAGGAGTCTGTCAAACACAGGGATATAATCATTATAAATACCTATGAATCCAACACAGGCGCACCTACATATATGAAACGAATATTAACATAATTAAAGGGGGAAATAGAATGCAATGCATTCATTTTAGGAGACTTTAACACACCATTCACTCCAAAGGACAGATGAACCAGACAGAAAATAGGTAAGGAAACAGAGACACTGAACAACACATTTAGAAGAGATGGACCTAACAGACATCTACAGAGCCTTCCATCTGAAACAGCAGGATACACATTCTTCTCAAGTGCACATTGAATGTTTCCAAGAATAGATCATATACTAGGCCACAAAAAGAGCCTCAATAAATTCAAAAAGATTGAAATTGTACCAACCAGCTTCTCAGCCCACAAAGGTATGAAACTAGAAATAAATTACACAAAGAAAATGAAAAAGACCACAAACACATGGAGGCTTAACAACATGTTCATAAATAATCAATGGATCAATGACCAAATAAAAACAGAGATCAAGCCATACATGGAAACAAATGACAACAATAATTCAACACCAAAAATCTCTGGGACATAGAGAAGGCCATGCTAAGGGAGAAGTATATTGCAATATAGGCCTACCTCAGGAAAGAAGAACAATCCCATATGAACAGTCTAAATTTACAATTAATTAAACTAGAAAAAGAACAAATGAGGCTCAAAGTCAGTAGAAGGAGGGACATAATAAAGATTAAAGCAGAAAATAAATATAATTGAGGAGAAGAATACTATAAAAAGAATCAATGAAAGCAAGAGCTTGTTCTTGGAGAAAATAAACAAAATAGATGAACACCTAGCCAGACTTATCAAGAAAAAAAGAGAGTCTATGCACATAAACAGAATTAGAAAGGAAAAATCTCTAAGGACACCACAGAAATACAAAGAATTATTAGATAGTACTATGAAAAATTATATGCTAACAAACTCGGTAATCTAGAAGAAATGGAAAACTTTCTAGAAAAATACAACCTTCCAAGGATGACCCAGGAAAAACAGGAAATATGAACAGACCAATTAACAGCAATAAATTGAATTGGTAATCAAAAAACTACCTAAGAACAAAACCCCTGGACCAGATGGATTCACCATTGAATTTCATCAAAGACTTAGTGAAGTCATGCTACCCATCCTCCGTAAAGATTATCAAAAAGCAGAAGAGGATGGAATACTTGCAAACTCATACTATGTTGCCAGCATAAGAATAATACCAAAACCAGGCAAAGACAACACAAAAAAAGAAAACTACACATCAGTATCCCTGATGAACAAAGATACAAAAGTACTCAACAAAATATCAGCACCTTGAATTTGAAAATTCATCAGAAAGATCATCTATCATGATCAAGTAGGGTTTATTCCAGTGATGCAAGGGTGGTACAATATTTGAAAACCCATCAGCATACACCACATCAACAAAAAGGACAAAACCACAGGATCATCTCCAGAGATGCTGAAAAAGCATTTGACAAAATTCAGCACCCATCAAAGAAATATCTGTGAGTACTAAATTTTAACAAAATTTATTTTAACAAAGTTTCAAAAAAGTAAAATGTAATATATTTATGATACACATTAAGAATATTAAAATAATGGTAATAAATGATGTTAATTGGATTATATACTATAAAAACTGTAAAATTACATTTTAAAAATCAGGTAACAAATACAGAGAAATAAGTAATAAGTGGAAATGGAAAAAGAAGTAAAAACCAGAGGAGAGGAGAAAAGAAAAAATGGTCTTTAGCCTGGATGTTCAATCTCATTGAGGAAATCCTGCCTCTAGGCATTTTTCTATTTGCTAATCATCTGTTCTGTGCAGAGCCTCCTCAGGGGAGCCCATTAAGAACATAGACGGCCCTGCATGGATTTCTCAATATTTAAGGGTGTTTGAGAGAAAGGTTCTCCAATTTTTAGCCCCCATTGAATACCAAAAATGTTTAGTGGCCTTCCACATCTCAACCAGATGAAAGCATCTGGGCAGGTGTCTTCACCCTATGGCTATCCTTCACTTCAGAATTCTGAGATATTCAGCTTCTCTGATATTCATCTTAAATCCAGACAACATATATACTTCAGTTAATATTTTACTTTTGCTTTTTAGCCCAAGTGGGAGTTCCTTAGCCTACGTACACCACTACACGAAAGGTGTAGAGTTCAACTTCTGAAAATCAAGTCCTCAGTGATATAAGTGAATATAACTACGGTCACATCACTGATTTCTGACTTCTTTAACAAAGGTGAAAAATCATTTTCTATTCCAGCCTGGTTTATCCTCTGGGCTCATAGCTTGGTCACAAATATATATGTTATCCATGATATTAGTTTTCTAGACCATAACCTGGTTGCTCTTTGCTACTATTTAGTCACATATTATCTCAGTGTGAGATACGAACAAATGATAAACATGCTCATTGATTCAGATGAGTTTAAATAGTTATTTCGTTCATGATAAATACACATTGAAGAATATGGCTAAGAGGAGGGAGGTTGCTTAAACTGGTGTGACTTTCCTGTCATGTTAGAAGCCAAGCAATTCTGCTATCATTAGGCAATGACACTGTCCCTGAGAGCTGACTCAGTGGTGAGTAGAGGTAAGAGGGCCGTGTGCTCGCCTTACACATAGCCAGTTACGAGTAGTGCTTTATTCTAATCTCACAAAGCAGATAAATTTTGGAGAAAATTATTCAGTAACCTAGGTTTTGCAAATATTCTTGGGTGGGGATTTTTAAACATTCATAAAAGGAGACAAGATACAATAATTACCAGACATGTACTCATTGCCTGGTTTCCATAGTTATCAATATATTAAAAATACTTTTCTCTCACTCTCTGATATTTTATTTTTTGGCTAGCATTTCACCTTATACCATTCACCCATACATTCATTACATTTCACCCACAAGTTTATCTGTAAATATGGCTGGCTGATAAGGAAAATTTCTTTATAAGAATAATATCATTATGCCGTTATCCCACATATCAATATTATCAATAAATCATAATAGATTTTTATATTCTGTGTGTATTCGTATTTCCCTGGGTCACATAAGGATGTTTTGTTTTTTGTTTTGTATTTCTTTTAGGTAAGGTGTTTGGATCAAAATCTAACACATTACTTTTGGTAGTTACATTACTTACATCATTTAAAAATTTCCTTAGAATACTTTCACTTTTTCTTGCTTTAATTAAGGGAGAAATTAGGTCATTTGTAGTGAATGACATCTTTGAATATTTAACTGATTGCTTCCTTATAGTGTCACTTATCTTGTTTCTCAATCATCCAGTTTCTTTTTACATGTTAGCTAGATTTAATTATTGACTTGATTTAGATTCATGGTTTTAGCAAAATGATCAATAGGTGAGGTGGTATGTTTTCTGTTGTACCACATCGTGACCCTTATAATGCACATTTGACATACTTGTAGCAATGCTTAGATTAGTCAGTGTATTCAGGTCTTGGCAGCCTGATGTCTCTATTATGAATATCCCCATCAATAATTCACAAATGGTGTTTAGCACATAGTAACACGTTGTTGAGCTTCATTCTTCTCTTAATAGGTTTTGAAACATTGTTTTCTTTTGTATTTCTGTGAATTCATGGCATTTTGATAACGTATTTGACTCTAAGGAAAGGTAGAAAGGAGCATTGCCTCCTTTATCAATGTTTTGTGGTAGTAATCTGATGTCCTAGTGACTTCCACTGGTGATCAATTTCCATTTAAAGACTATATGATCACGGATTTAAAAAATATATTATCTATGTTTTATTAAATTCATTATGCTATTTGCAAACTCAAATTGTCCCATTTTATTTTATTTTATTTTTTTATGTTGTTATCATTAATGTACAGTTACGTGAGCAACATTATGGTTACTAGACTCCCCCCATTATCAAGTCCCCACACCATACCCCATTACTGTCGCTGTCCATCAGTGTAGTAAGATGCTATAGAATCACTACTTGTCTTCGCTGTGCTGTACTGCCTTCCCTGTGCCCCATCCCGCCTACATTATGTTTGCTAATCATAATGCCCCCTTTTCGCCCTTATCCCTGCCTTCCCACCCACCCTCCCCCATCCTTTTCCCTTTGGTAAGTGTTGGTCCATTCTTGGGTTCTGTGAATCTGCTGCTGTTTTGTTCCTTCAGTTTTTGCTTTGTTCTTATGCTCCACAGATGAGTGAAATCATTTGATACATGTCCTTCTCCGCCTGGCTTATTTCCCTGAGCATAATACCCTCTAGCTCCATCCATGTTGTTGCAAACGGTAGGATTTTTTTCTTCTTATGACTGAATAATATTCCATTGTGTATATGTACCACATATTCTTTATCCATTCATCTACTGATGGACACTTAGGTTGCTTCCATTTCTTGGCTATTGTAAATAGTGCTGTGTTAAACATAGGGGTGCATATGTCTTTTTGAAACTTGGCTCCTGCATTCTTAGTGTAAACTCCTAGGAGTGGAATTCCTGGGTCAAATGGTATTTCTATTTTCAGTTTTTTGGGGAACCTCCATACTGCTTTCCGCAGTAGTTGTGCTAATTTACATTCTCACCAGCAGTGTAAGAGGGTTCCACTTTCTCCACATACTCACCAGCATTTGTTGTTTATCTTTTGGATGTTGGCCATCCTAACTGGTGTGAGGTGATATCTCATTATGGTTTTAATTTGCATTTCTCTGATGGTTAGCGATGTGAAGTTGGGGAGCGTAATTCCCCCTGCTTTATTCTTCCTTCTCAAGATTGCTTTGGCTATTCAAGGTGTTTTGTGGTTCCATATGAATTTGAGGACGATTTTCTCTAGTTTGTTGAAGAATGCTGTTGGTATTTTGATAGGAATTGCATTGAATCTTCAGATTGCTTTAGGAAGGATGGAAACTTTGACAATATTAATTCTTCCTATACATGAGCACGGGATGTGTTTCCTTTTATTGGTATCTTCTTTAATTTCTCTCATGAGTGTCTTGTAGTTTTCAGAGTATAGGTCTTTCACTTCTTTAGTTAGGTTTGTTCCTAGGTATTTGAATCTTTTTGATGCAACTGTGAATGGATCTGTTTTCCTGATTTCTCTCTCTGCTTTTCATTGTTAGTGTACAGGAATGCCACAGATTTCTGTGTATTAATTTTGTTTGCTGAATTCAGATATTAGACCTAGTAGTTTTGGAGTAGATTTTCTAGGGTTTTTTATGTACAATATCATGTCATCTGCAAATAGGGACAGGTTAGCTTCCTCCTTGCCAATCTGGATACCTTTTATTTCTTTGTGTTGTCTGATTACCATGGCTAGGCCCTCCAGTACTATGTTGAATAGATGTGGGGAAAGAGAGCATCCTTGTCTTGTTCCTTATCTTAAAGGAAAAGCTTTCAGCCTCTCACTGTTAAGTGTGATGTTGGCTGTGGGGTTGTCATATGTGGCCTTTATTATGTTGAGGTACTTGCCTTCTATACTCACTGTGTTGAGAGCTTTTATCATGAATGGATGTTGAATTTTGTCAAATGCTTTTTCATCATCTATGGAGATGGTTATGTGGTTTTTGTTCTTTTTGTTGACGTGGTGGATGATGTTGATGGATTTTCAAATGTTGTACCATCCTTGCATCCTTGGAATAAATCCTAATTGACCCTGATGGATGATCTTTTTGATGTATTTTTGAATTCAGTGTGCTAATACTTTGTGAGTAATTTTGCATCAATGTTCATGAGGAATATTGGTATGTAATTTTCTTTTTTTGTGGTGTCTTTGCCTGGTTTTGATATTAGAGTGATGCTGGCCTCATAGAATGAATTTGGAAGTATTCCCTCTTCTACTCTTTAGAAAAATTTAAGGAGGATGGGTATTAGGTCTTCACTAAATATTTGATAATATTCAGCAGCGAAGACTTCTGGTCCAGATGTTTTGTTCTTAGGTAGTTTTTTGATTAGCAGTTTGATTTTGTTGCTGGTAGTTGGTCTGTTCATATTTTCTGTTTCTTCCTTGGTCAGCCTTGGAAGGTTTTACTTTTCTAGAAAGTTGGTCATTTCTTCTGGGTTATCCAGTTTGTTAGCATATAATTTTTCATATTATCCTCTAATAATTCTTTGTATTTCTGCAGTGTCCATAGTGATTTTCACTTTCTCATTTCTGACTCTGTTTTTATTTGTAGACTCTCTTTTTTTCAGTATAATTCTGGCTAGGGGTTTATCTATTGTGCTCTTTTTCTCGAAGAACCCACTCTTGGTTTCATTGATTCTTTCTATTGTTTTATTCTTCTTGATTTTATTTATTTATGCTCTTATCTTTATTATGGCCCTCCTTCTTCTGACTTTGAGCCTCATTTGTTCTTCTTTTTCTTGTTTCATTAATTGTGAGTTAGGCTGTTATATGGGATTGTTCTTCTTTCCTGAGGTAGGCCTGTATTGCAATATACTTTCCTCTTAGCACGGCCTTGGCTGATTCCCAAGGATTTTGCGGTGTTGAATTACTGTTGTCATTTGTCTCCATATATTGCTTGATCTCTGTTTTTATTTGGTCATTGATCCATTGGTTATTTAGGAGCATGTTGTGAAGCCTCCATGTGTTTGTGGGATTTTTCATTTTCTTTGCATAATTTATTTCTAGTTTCATACCTTTGTGTTCTGAGAAACTTGTTGGTACAATTTCAAACTTTTTGAATTTACTGAGGTTCTTTTGGGGCCTAGTATATGACCTATTCTTGAAAATGTTCCATGTGCACTAGAGAAGGATGTGCATTATGCTGCTTTTGTGTGTACACTTCTATATGTCTGTTAGGTCCATCTGTTCTAATGTGTTGTTCTTTGCCTCTGTGTCCTTTCTCATTTCACTCTGGTTGATCTGTCCTTCATAGTGAGTGGAGTTTTGAAGTCTCCTAGAATGAATGCATTGCATTCTATACCCCATTTTATTTCAGTTAGTATTTCTTTCACATATGTAGGTGCAACTGTGTTGGGAGCATATATAATTATATTGGTTATATCTTTTTGTTGGATTGTCCCGTTTATCATTATGTAGTGTCCTTCTTTGTCTCTTGTGACTTACTTTGCTTTGAAGTCTATTTTGTCTGATATAAGTACTGTAGATTTTGCATTTTTCTCTCTATTACAGTTGCATGAAATATCTTTTTCCATGCCTTCACTTTTAGTTGTGTATGTTTTTGGATTTAAAGTGTGTCTCTTGTAGGCAGCATTTAGATGGGTCTTGTTTTTATATCCATTCAGTGACTCTATGTCTTTTGATTGGTGCACTCAGTCCATTTACATTTTGGGTGATTAGCGATAGGTACGCACGTATTGCCATTTAGATTCATGGTTACCAAATGTTCAAGGGTGACTTCCTTACTATCTAAGAGTCTAACTTAACTAATTTAATATGCTATTACAAGCACAATGTAATGTTTCTTTTCTTTTTCTCCTCCCTTTCTTCCTCCTCCATTCTATATATATTAGGTGTCATATTCTATACTCTATGTCTATCCCTTGATTGACTTTGGGGATAGTTAATTTTATTTTGCATTTGCTTAGTAATTAACTGTTCTACTTTCTTTACTCTGATTTTAATACCTCTGGTGACAGCTTTAAATCTTAGGAACACTTCCATCTATGGCAGTCCCTCCAAAATAGACTGTTGAGATGGTTTGTGGGAGCTACATTCTCTTAGCTTTTGCTTATCTGGAAATTGTTTAATCCCTCCTTCAAATTTAAATGATTATCTTGCTGGATAAAATATTTTTACTTCCAGGCCCTTCTGCTTCATTGCATTAAATACATCATGCCGCTCCCTTCTGGCCTATAAGGTTTCTGCTGATGTTAGCCTGATGGGCTTTCCTTTGTATGTGATCTTATTTCTCTCTCTGGCTGATTTTCACATTCTGTCCTTATCCTTGATCTTTGCCATTTTAATTACTATGTGTCTTGGTGTTGTCTTCTTTGATTCCCTTATGTTTGTAGATCTGTGAATCCATGGCATGTGATACTATCTACTTCCACAGATTGGGGAAGTTTTCAGCAATTACCTCCTCAAAGACACTTTCTATCCCTTTTTCTCTATCTTCTTCATCTGGTACCCCTATAATGTGAATATTGTTCTATTGAGATTGGTCACACAGTTCTCTCAATATTCTTTCAACTTAGAGATCCCTTTTCCTCTCTGTGCCTCAGTCTCTTTGTATTCCTCTTCTCTAGTTTCTATTTCATTTATATTCTCCTCCACCATATCTAATCTGCTTTTAATACCCTCCATTGTGCTCTTCAATGATGGGATCTCTGACCAGAATTCATTCCTGAGTTCTTAAATATCTCTCCATACCTCCATTAGCATGGTGATGATTTTTATTCTAAGCTCCCTTTCAGGAAGAGTCTTAAGGTCCATGTCATTTAAATTTTTCTCAAGAGTTACATTAATTTTACTCTGGACCAGGTTACTTTGGCACTTCATATTTCTGTATGGAGCCCTCTAGTGTCCAGAAGTTCTACTCTCTGGAGCTGCTCAGTCCCTGAAGCAATGTTGGGGGTTGCAGTGAAGCGGTATTGGTGCCTTGGGGGTGGAAAGAGCTGTTTCCTGCTTTCCACCTGCTATGCCTGTCTCCACTGCCTGATCCAGTGGGCCGAGCAAACAGGTGTAAGCTTTTGTCCCAGAGCAGCCAGATATGTTTCCCTGCTTTCCACAAGTGGCTGGAATCTCAGTCTCTCCAGAAAGTCTGCCTGTCTTAGCTTTCCAACCCCGTAATCACATGAATATCATGAAAGCACCATGAAATGTAGGTTTTTGCTCCAAGAGCAGATCTCCAGAGTTAGGTATTCAGCATTCCCAGGCCTCTACTCCGTGCTTGCTCAGTTCATCTTCCTCCCGCCGGTGAGCTGGGGCAGGGGAAGGGTTAGGGTCCTGGTGGGCTACAGCTTTGGTACATTACCCTGTTCCATGATGTCTGCTATTTTCTCCAGGTTTATGCAGGCTGGCGCTGTCCTCTTTCCTGTTGTTCTTTCAGGATTAGTTGTATTAATTATATTTTCATATTATATGTGGTTTTAGGAGGAAGCCTCTGTCTCACCTCTCATGCTGCCATCTTTAACCTATTATTTATTTTTTATAAAGGTATTATTGGTATACACTGATATGAAGGTTTCACGTGAAAAATAATGTGGTTACTACATTCACCCATGTTATAGAGCCCTCCCTTACCCCAGTCCTGTCACTTTCCACAGGTGTAATAGGATTGCACAGAGTGACTATTTGTCTTCTCTGTAGTATACTGTCTTCCCCATGATCCCCCCACACCATGTGTACCAATCATAATACCCCTCAATCTCTTTCTCCCTCCCTTGCCATCTGCGATTTCTCACCCCTCCCCTTTGGTAACTGCTAGTCCCTTCTTGGAGTCTGTGAGTCTGCTGGTGTTTTGTTCCTTCAGTTTTACTTCATTGTTATACTCCATAAATGAGGGAAATCATCTGGTAATTGTCTTTCTCTGCCTGCCTTATTTCACTGAACATAATTTTGTCCAGCTCTATCCATGTTGTTGCAAATGGTAGCATTTGTTTCTTTCTTATGGCTGAATAGTATTCAATTGTGTATATGTACCATGTCTTCTTTATTTTCTCATCTACCAATGCACACTTAGGTTGCTTCCATATCTCGGCTACTGTAAGTAGTACTGCAATAAACATAGGGGTACATATGTATTTTTGAATGTGAAAACTTGTATTCTTTGGATAAATTCCTAGGAGTGAAATTCCTGGATCAAATTGTATTTATATTTTTAGATTTTTGAGGGACCTCCATATTGCTTTCCACAATGGTTGAACCAGCTTATATTCCCACCAGCAGTGTAGGAGGGTTCCCCTTTCTCTGCCTCCTCACTAGCATTTGTTTTTTTCTTAGTCTTTTCAGTGCTGGCTATCATAACTGGTGTGAAGTGATAGCTCATTGTGGTTTTAATTTGCATTTCCTTGATAATTAACAATGTGGAACATCTTTTCATATGCCTGTTAGCCATCTGAATTTCTTCTTTGGAGAGTTGTCTGTTCATATCCTCTGCCCATTTTTTAATTGGGTTATTTGCTTATTGGGTGTTGAAGTGTGTGTGTTCTTTATATATTTTGGATGTTAATCTCTTGTCAAATATGTCATTTTGAAATATATTCTCCCATACTGAAGGATGTCTTTTTGTTCTGTTGATGGTGTCCTTTGTTGTAGAGAAACTGTTAAGTTTGATGTAGTCCCATTTGTTCATTTTGCATGTTTCCCTTGCTTGAGTAGACGCGTTCAGGAAAAAGTTGCTCGTGTTTATATTCAGGAGATTTTTGCCTATGTTTTCTTCTAAGAGTTTTATGGTTTCATGACTTACATTCAGGTCTCTGATCCATTTCGAGGTTTCTCTTGTGTATGGGGTTAGACAATAATTCATTTTCAATCTCTTGCCTGTAGACATCCAGTTTTGTCAACACCTGTTGTTGAAGAGACTGTCATTTTCCCATTGTATGTCCATAGCTCCTTAATTGTAGATTAATTGACCACATATGCTTGGGTTTATATCTGTGCTGTCTATCCTGTTCTATTTGTCTATGGGTCTGTTCCTGTGCCAGTACCAAATTGTCTTGATTACTGGGGCTTTGTCATAGAGCTTGATGTCCTGGAGCATAATCTCCCAGTTTCATTGTTCCTTCTCAGGATTGCTTTGGCTATTTGGGGTGTTTTGTGGTTCCATATGAATTTTAGAAGGATTTTCTCTAGTTCATTGAAGAATGCTATTTGTATTTTGATAGGAATTGCTTTCAATCTATATATTGCCTTAGTCAAAATGGCCATTTTTACAATTGTAATTCTTCCTATTCATGAGAACGTGATGTATTTCTATTTATTGGTATTTTCTTTAATTTCTCTCATGAGTGTCTTATAGTTTTCAGAGTATAAGTCTTTCACTTCCTTGGTTAGGTTTGTTCCTAGGTATATTAATCTTTTTGTTGCAATTGTGGATGGAATTGTTTTCCTGATTTGTCTTTCTGCTAGTTCCTCTCTAGTGTATAGGAATGCAACAGATTTCTGTGTATTAATTTTGTATCCTGCAACTTTGCTGAATTCAAATATTAGATCTAGTAGTTTTGGAGTGGATTCTTTAGGGCTTTTTATGTACAATATCATGTCATCTGCACTCCTTTTCAATTAATATATGTGGAGCTTTATTTCTGGCCTGTCTATTCTACTCTGTTGTTCTGTATGTATGTTTTGATTCCATGACTGTCTCAAGCTTTCTTGTTTAGTTTTAATCAGGAAGTGTGATGCCCCCAGATTATTATTTTTTCTGATTATTACTCTGCTTGTTTCATAGAAAACTATTAAAATCAATATTGAAATATTTAACTTTCTATTAAATAGTAAATGAAAATTTTTATTTAACATTTTCAATATTTAGTAATTAAATATTTTATTCATTGTTAATAAAATTAATAAATATGAAACAGAAATAATTTCAGAAATAGATAGTATGAAACATTTAAAAATACTGATTTTGAAAGATATGAAAAATATATAAGGCCTGTTTAGAAAAATAGAAATTTTTTCTGAAAAGTAATATGAAATTCCATGTAAATTAAGTAGAATAAACACATTTAAAGACCATCTTACAAGTGGTGAAATAGACACAATACACATAACAGGATATATGTACATAGATAACAAGATATATATACATAATAATTAGTAATTTATGTTTAGTTTTAGGAAATATTTTCAGTAGGACAAAATATTTGTACAAAAATGTCTGTATCACAGCTGAAGGTTGAGTTAAAAAGGTTTATATATTTATAATAAAAATTGTATAATCACTTAATAAGCTCAGGATAGACATTTTTTGTAATAGTGAAAGGTTTTTTTATTATTCTTTATTTTTATTTTTATTTATTTTGGTATCATTAATCTACAATTACATGAAGGACATTATGTTTACTAGGCTTCCTCCATCGCCAAGTCCGCACCATATCCCCATTCACAGTCACTGTCCATCAAAATAGTAAGATGCTGTAAAATCACTACTTGTCTTCTCTGTGTTGCACAGCCCTCCCCGTGACCCCAACACTATACATGCTAATTGTAATGCCCCCTTTTTTTCTTCCCGCCCTTATCCCTCCCTTCCCACCTGGCCTCCCCAGTCCCTTTCCCTTTGGTAACTATAGTCTATTCTTGGGTTCTGTGCTTCTGCTGCTGTTTTGTTCCTTCAGTTTTCTTTTTTCTTATACTTCCCATATGATCGAAATAATTTGTTACTTGTCTTTCTCCGCCTGGCTTATTTCACTAAGCATAATACCCTCTAGCTCCATCCATGTTGTTGCAAATGGTAGGATCTGTTTTCTACTTATGGCTGGATAATATTCCATTGTGTATATGTACCACATCTTCTTTATCCATTCATCTACTGATGGACATTTAGGTTGCTTCCATATCTTGGCTATTGTAAATAGTGCAGTGATAAACATAAGGGTGCATCTGTCTTTTTCAAAGTGGAGTGCTGCATTCTTAGGGTAAATTCATAGAAGTGGAATTCCTGGGTCAAATGGTATTTCTACTTTGAGCATTTTGAGGAACCTCCATACTGCTTTCCACAACGGTTGAACTAATTTACGTTCCCACTGGCAGTGTAGGAGGGTTCCCGTTTCTCCCCAACCTCACCAACATTTGTTGTTGTTTGTCTTTTGGGTGGTAGCCATCCTTACTGGTGTGAGATTATATCTCATTGTGGTTTTAATTAGCATTTTTCTGATGACAAGCAATGTGGAGCATCTTTTCATGTGTCTGTTGGCCATCTGAATTTCTTCTTTAGAGAACTGTCTATTCAGCTCCTCTGCCCATTTTTTAATTGGATTATTTGCTTTTTGTTTGTTGAGGTGTGTGAGCTCTTTATATATTTTGGATGTCAACCCTTTATCGGATCTGTCATTTATGAATATATTCTCCCATACTGTAGGATACCTTTTTGTTCTATTGATGGTGTCCTTTGCTGTACAGAAGCTTTTCAGCTTGATATAGTCCCATTTGTTCATTTTTGCATTTTTTTTACCTTGCCCAGGGAGATATATTCAAGAAGAGGTTACTCATGTTTATGTGTAAGAGATTTTGCCTATGTTTTTTCCTAAGAGTTTTATGGTTTCATGACTTACATTCAAGTCTTTGATCCATTTCAAATTTAATTTTGTGTATGGGGCTAGACAGTGATCCAGTTTCATTCTCTTACATATAGCTGTCCAGTTTTGCCAGCAACATCTGTTGAAGAGACTGTCATTTCCATATTTTATGTTCATGGCCCCTTTATCGACTATTAGCTGACCATATATGTTTGGGTTAATGTTTGGATTCTCTATTCTGTTCCATTGGTCTGTGGCTCTGTTCTTGTGCCAGTACCAAATTGTCTTGATTACTGTGGCTTTGTAGTAGAGCTTGAAGTTGGAGAGTGAGATACCCCCCACTTTATTCTTCCCTCTCAGGATTGCTTTAGCTATTCGGGGTCTTTGGTGTTTCCATATGAATTTTTGAACTATTTGTTCCAGTTCATTGAAGAAAGCTGTTGGTAATTTGATAGGGATTGCATCGAATCTGTATATTGCTTTGGGCAGGATGGCCATTTTGACAATATTAATTCTTCCTAGCCAAGAGCATGGGATGAGTTACCATTTGTTAGTGACCTCTTTAAATTCTCTTAAGAGTGTCTTATAGTTTTCAGGGTATAGGTCTTTCACTTCCTTGGTTAGGTTTATTCCTAGGTATTTTATTCTTTTTGATGCTATTGTGACTGAAATTGACTTACTGATTTATCTTTCTATTAGTTTATTGTTAGTGTATAGGAAAGCCACAGATTTCTGTGTGTTAATTTTGTATCCTGCAACTTTGCTGAATTCTGATATTCGCTCTAGTAGTTTTGGAGTGGAGTCTTTAGGGTTTTTATGTACAATATCATGTCATCTGCAAATAGTGACAGTTTAACTTCTTCTTTACCAATTTGGATTCCTTGTATTTCTTTGTATTGTCTGATTGCTGTGGCTAGGACCTCCAGTACTATGTTGAATAACAGTGGGGACAGTGGGCATCCCTGTTTTTTTCCCGATTGCAGAGGAAAAGCTTTCAGCTTCTCGCTATTCAGTATGATGTTTTCTGTTGGTTTATCATATATGGCCTTTATTATGTAGAGGTACTTGCCCTCTATACCCATTTTGTTGAGAGTGTTTATCGTGAATGGATGTTGAATTTTATCGAATGCTTTTACAGCATCTATGGAGAAGATCATGTGGTTTTTGTTGTTGTGGTGGATGATGTTGATGAATTTTCTAATGTTGTACCATCCTTGCATCCCTGGGATGAATCCCACTTGGTCATGGTGTATGATCCTTTTGATGTATTTTTGTATTCGGTTTGCTAGTATTTTGTTGAGTATTTTTGCATCTACGTTCATCAGGGTTATTGGTCTGTAGTTTATCTTTTTTTGTGGGGTCTTTGACTGGTTTTGGTATTAGGGTGTTATTGGCTTCATAGAATGAGATTTGGAGTATTCCCTCCCCTTCTATTTTTTGGAAAAATTTAAGTAGAATGGGTAGTATGTCTTCTCTGTATGTATGATAAAATTCTGAGGTAAATCCATCTCACCCAGGGGTTTTGTTCTTTGGTCGTTTTTCTGATTACCGCTTTGATTTCGTTGCTGGTAATTGATCTGTTTAGATTTTCTGTTTCTTTCTGGGTCAGTCTTGGAAGGCTGTATTTTTCTAGGAAGTTGTCTATTTCTCCTAGGTTTCCCAGCTTGTTAGCATATAGGTGTTCATAGTACTCTCTAATTATTCTTTGTAGTTCTGTGGGGTCTGTCGTGGTTTTTCCTTTCTTGTTTCTGATTCTGTTGCTGTTTGTTGACACTCCTTTCCCCTTAATAAGTGTGGCTAGAGGCTTATCTATTTTGTTTATTTTTGCAAAGAACCGGCTCACGGTTTCATTGATTTCTGTTATTGTTTTATTCTTCTCAACTTTATTTATTTCTTCTCTGATCTTTATTATGTCCCTCCTTCTGCTGACCTTAGGCCTCATTTGTTCTTCTTTTTCCATTTTCGATAATTGTGACATTAGACCATTCATTTGGGATTGCTCTTCCTTCTTTAAATATGCCTGGATTGCTGTATGCTTTCCTCTTAAGAATGCTTTTGCTGTATCCCACAGTAGTTGGGGCTTTGTGTTGTTGTTGTCATTTGTTTCCATATATTGCTGGATCTCCATTTTGATTTGGTCACTGATCCATTGATTATTTAAGAGTGTGTTTGTTGTTAAGCCTCCATGTGTTTGTGAGCCTTTTTGTTTTCTTTGTACAGTTTATTCTAGTTTTCTGCCTTTGTGGTCTGAAAACTTGGTTTTATAGGATTTCAATCTTTTGGAATTTACTGAGGCTCTTTTTGTGGCCTAGTATGTGGTCTATTCTGGAGAATGTTCCATGTGCACTTGAGAAGAATGTGTATCCTGTTGCTTTTGGTTGTAGAGTTCTGTAGATGTCTATTTGGTTCATCTGTTCTAGTGTGTTGTTCAGTGCTTCTGTGTCCTTACTTATTTTCTGTCTGGTGGATCTGTCCTTTGGAGTGAGTGGTGTGTTGAAGTCTCCCAAAATGAATGCATTGCATTCTATTTCCTCCTTTAGTTCTGTTAGTATTTCTTTCACATATGTTGGTGCTCCTGTATTGGGTGCATACATATTTATAATGGTTACATCCTCTTTTTGGACTGAGCCCTTTATCATTATGTAATGTCCTTCTTTATCTTTTGTTACTTTCTTTGTTTTGAAGTGCATTTTGTCTTACACTAGTATTGCAACACCTTCTTTTTTCTCTCTGTTGTTTGCATGAAATATCTTTTTTCATCCTTTCACTTTAAGTCTGTGCATGTCTTTGGGTTTGGGGTGAGTCTCTTGTAAGCAGCATATGGATGGGTCTTGCTTTTTTTATCAATTCTATTACTGTGTCTTTTGATTGGTGTGTAAGAATGAGAATAAGTTAGCATAAGAGTAGCCATCTTAAGGGCCTAGAAACAGTTTTCTGAGGTTGTGACTTAAAAGAAAAAAACTGGAACTGGGTAAGGCCTTGGAAAACAAGTTAATCAAGAACACCGGGATGGGGGCAGCTGTGGCCTTCGGTCAGCTAACCTTGGTCAGTTAATCCTACTTACCAAGCTTGTCGTGCAGAACCTCCCTAAGAATTGAGGAGTGGTCTTGTCTTGCAAAGATAATGTGCAGCTGTGGAAAATTACTAAGAGTTAAGTGTTTTGAAAATGCTATATAAACCGTTGGTTTTGAGTGCTCGGGGTCCTTGTTGAGACCCGCTGCGTCGGGCTAACTTGGACCCCAGCTAGCTGGTTCCTGAATAAATTCCTCTTGCTTGTTGCATCAAGAGACTCCTTTCGTGAGTGATTTGGGGCGGCGTCCTCCTCTGGGAGAATCCAACATTTGGGGGCTCGTCCATTATCTGCGCTCACCCCGCTTCACTCCCGAAGTCGCTCTTGGAGGAAGAGAAGGAGTTAAGGAAGGAAAAGGAAAGGGATAGTAAAGAAGAAAAGAGGTATAGGAAGCATGAGAGAAATTTAACAAAGATCTTGGCCGCAGTAGTAGAAAGTAAGGGACGCCCGCCCTCTAGTGGTAGAACTAGTAAGGCAGGGTCCCTGGGCAACCGACCTCCTTTGGATAAAGATCAGTGTGCGTACTGCATGGAGAAGGGGCATTGGGTGAAAGAATGCCCTAAGAAACCACCGCAGGGACCTCCGAAGAAGGTGTTGTCTCTGCTAGAAGATGAGGATTAGGGAAGACGGGGCTCGGAGCCCCTCCCCGAGCCTAGGGTAACTCTGAAGGTGGAGGGGCAACCCGTTGAGTTTCTGGTAGATACCGGTGCTCAACATTCAGTACTGACCCAAGCTAGAGGCCCCCTTTCTAGCAAAAAGTCTTGGGTGTTCGGGGCCACGGGTCAGAGACAATATGCATGGACTACCCAAAGAACTGTGGACTTAGGAGTGGGACAAGTAAACCACTCATTCCTTGTTATACCGGTGTGCCCTACACCCTTGTTAGGAAGAGACATCTTGACCAAATTCGGGGCCCAAATATCCTTTCAGGCTGAAGATACCCGAGTGACTGATAGAGAGAAGAAACCTTTGGGCCTAAGTATCTCTCCATAAGATTAGAAGACGAGTACCACGTTTTTAAGGAACCAGAACCCTCCCGAGTTAATCAAAGGTGGCCCAACCAGTTCTCAGGGGCCTGGGCGGAGACGGCAGGTATGGGGCTTGCTGTAAATCAGCCCCCGGTGGTCATAGAATTGAAAGCCTCAGCCTCACCAGTAACTGTGAGACAATATCCAATGAGTAAAGAAGCCAGAGATGGAATTAGGCCCCATATCCAGAGACTCATAGAGCAGGGGATATTAGTAAAATGTAAATCCCCATGGAACACTCCCTTGCTGCCTGTAAAGAAAGCGGGAACAGGAGATTATCGATCAGTGCAAGATTTAAGAGAAGTTAATAAGAGAACACAGGACATTCATCCCACTGTGCCGAATCCTTATAACCTGCTAAGCTCTCTGGCCCCAGAAAACACTTGGTATACAGTCTTAGATCTAAAAGACGCCTTCTTTTGTTTGCGCCTGCACCAGAGTAGTCAACCGCTGTTTGCTTTTGAGTGGAAGGACCTCTCCACAGGAACTACTGGACAATTGACCTGGACTCGCTTGCCACAAGGATTCAAGAATTCACCTACCCTCTTCGACAAGGCTTTACACCAGGACTTGGCCTTTTACTGAGCCTCCAACCCACAGGTAACCTTGTTACAATATGTTGATGACTTGCTGATAGCCGCCCCTACACAAGAAGTCTGCCAAGAGGCCACTGAAGCCCTTTTGACTGAACTTGCTAAGCTGGGGTATAGAGCATCTGCCAAAAAGGCACAGATCTGCCAACAACAAGTGACTTATTTAGGGTATTCCCTGAAAGAAGGGAAAAGGTGGCTTACTGAAGCCCGGAAGCAGACTGTGACGCAGATCCCGGTGCCTACTACTCCGCGCCAAGTCCGCGAATTTCTGGGAACAGCAGGGTTCTGTAGATTATGGATACCCGGATATGCCACCTTAGCTGCCCCCCCTGTACCCCCTAACCAAAGGGGCAGCCCCGTTTGTTTGGGGACCTGAACAGCAACAGGCCTTTGATGAGATCAAGAAGGCCCTCCTGTCGGCACCCGCTCTGGCCTTGCCAGACGTGACTAAGCCGTTTGTCCTTTTTGTGGATGAACGGAGTGGAGTGGCTCGGGGAGTGTTGACCCAGCAATGGGGACCTTGGAAGAGACCTGTCGCCTATTTGTCAAAAAAATTAGACCCAGTAAGTAGCGGATGGCCTGCCTGTTTGAGAGTAGTGGCGGTCGTGGCCCTCCTAGTTAAAGATTCTGACAAACTGACACTGGGACAGAAACTTACTGTGGTTGCTCCGCATGCGTTGGAGAGTGTAATTCGGCAGCCACCCGAGAGATGGATGTCGAATGCCAGAATGACTCACTACCAAACCTTACTCCTGAATTGTGATCGTGTGGAGTATGACCCCCTGCCATTCTAAACCCGGCCACTCTGCTCCCCGATTCGGGGAAGGAAGTGCTTCATACCTGCCAGGAAATCCTGGCTGAGGAGACAGGCACCCGCCAGGACTTGCAAGATCAGCCCTTAGGAGGACCGGGACTCCTGACTTGGTATACGGACGGGAGCAGTTACATCATGGATGGTAAGAGAATGGCTGGAGCTGCAGTAGTAGATGATGACCGGATTATATGGGCCAGTGGACTCCCAACGGGCACCTCTGCACAGCGAGCAGAACTCATCGCCCTGACTCAGGCCCTAAGGATGGCAGAAGGTAAGAGACTTAACGTCTACACTGACAGCAGATACGCTTTTGCCACTGCTCATATACACGGGGCTATTTATAGACAGAAAGGGCTGTTAACTTCTGCCGGGAAAGATGTTAAAAACAAACAAGAGATTTTGGATTTGCTTGAAGCCATCCATAGGCCTAAGGAAGTAGCAATAATACATTGCCCTGGACATCAGAAAGACGACTCTCCAATAGCTCAAGGAAACCGGAGGGCAGACCAAGCCACAAAGCAAGCGGCTCAGGGAATGAACATTTTTGCCCCTCCAAGTGTGTCCAGAAGCCACCCACATTAGGAGCTTCCAGTATACACCTGAAGATCTCGTTTGTATAAACAAATTAGGGTTCAAAAATTTCTCGCCCCAAGAGATATACAAGTCTGAAGAAGGGAAAGTTGTCCTGCCCCAGAGAGAGGCAGAGGAATACTTAAGGCAATTACATCAATTGACACATCTGGAAGCAAAAAAATCTAAAAACCTTGGTTTGAGACTCCCCTTATCATGTTATTGGATTAGGAAAATTGGCTGACGAGGTTGTAAAAAATTGTGTACCCTGTCAATTAGTAAACGTGAGCAAAAATCAAGCAATATCTGGAAAAAGACTTCGAGGAGATCGCCCAGGAGCTTATTGGGAAGTTGACTTCACTGAAATTAAGCCTGCTAAGTATGGATATAAGTACCTTCTAGTTTTCCTAGACACATTTTCAGGATGGACAGAGGCGTTCCCCACAAAAACTGAGACAGCCCAGACGGTGTCTAAAAAGATCCTTGAAGAGATATTTCCCAGATTTGGGATCCCAAAGGTAATCGGCTCCGACAACGGCCCTGCCTTTGTTGCCCAGGTAAGTCAGGGATTGGCCAAGATCCTGGGGACGGATTGGAAATTGCATTGTGCATACAGACCCCAGAGCTCAGGACAGGTAGAAAGGATGAACAGAACTCTAAAAGAGACCTTGACTAAATTGTCCATAGAGACTGGCTTATGTGATTGGTTGGTCCTCCTTCCCTTTGCCCTGTTTAGAGTCAGGAACACTCCCGGCTGCTTTGGACTAACGCCTTTTGAAATAATGTTTGGGGCCCCAGCCCCGCTTCAGTCAGCACATCTTCATACATTCCCTGAGTGTGCAACTAATAACTTTTTGCTTGAAAGGTTACGAGCCTTGGAGGACTGTGTGCAGCTTTAAGAGAAGAATGCTGCTTTTATGCAGACCACTCCGGAATAATAAGAGATTCAATGTCAAAGCTTAGGGAAAGGCTAGACCAGAGAAAGAGAGAGCGAGAGGCTGGCCAGGGTCTATTTGAGTCCTGGTTCACTAAGTCCCCATGGCTCACAACTCTGATATCCACTTTAGCCGGACCCTTGCTCATTCTTGTTCTGCTTCTTACTTTTGGTCCCTGTGTTTTGAACTGGCTAATATCTTTTGTTAGAGAGAGAGTAAGTGCTGTTCAAGTACTAATGCTAAGACAACAGTATCACTCGCTCACACATCAAGAAGAAACAAACATTCCATGATTGGAATGCCCCAAAAAGAGAAGTGGGGAAATGTAAGAATGAGAATAAGTTAGCATAAGTATAGCCATCTTAAGGGCCTAGAAGCAGTTTTCTGAGGTTGTGACTTAAAAGAAAAAAGCTGGAACTGGGTAAGGCCTTGGAAAACAAGTTAATCATGAACACTGGAATGGGGGCAGCTGTGGCCTTCGGTCAGCTAACCTTGGTCAGTTAATCCTACTTACCAAGCTTATCGTGCAGAACCTCCCTAACAATTGAGGTGTGGTCTTGTCTTGCAAAGATAATGTGCAGTTGTGGAAAATTACTAAGAGTTAAGTGTTTTGAAAATGCTATATAAACCGTTGGTTTTGAGTGCTCGGGGACCTTGTTGAGATCCGCTGCGTCGGGCTAACTTGGACCCCAGCTAGCTGGTTCCTGAATAAATTCCTCTTGCTTGTTGCATCAAGAGATGCCTTTGATGAGTGATTTGGGGCGGCGTCCTCCTCTGGGAGAATCCAACAGGTGCATTCAGTCCATTTACATTTAGGTTGATTATTGAAAGTTATGTACTTATTACCATTGCAGGCTTTAAGTTTGTGGTTACTAAAGGTTGAAAGTTAGCTTCCTTACTATCTTACTGTCTAACTTAACTCGCTTATTGAGCTATTATAAACACAGTCTGATGATTCTTTATTTCTCTCCCTTCTTATTCCTCCTACTCCCTTCTTCATATGTTGGGTGTTTTGTTCTGTGCTCCTTTTAGGAGTGCTCCCATCTAGAGCAGTCCCTGTAAGACGCCAAGTAGAGGTGGTTTGTGGGAGGCAAATTCCCTCAACTTTTGCTTGTATGGGAATTGTTTAATCCCTCCTTCATATTTAAATGATAATTGTGCTGGATACAGTAGTCTTGGTTCGAGGCCCTTCTGTTTCATTGCATTAAGTATATCATGCCATTCTCTTCTGGCCTGTAGGGTTTCTGTTGAGAAGTCTGATGATAGCCTAATGGGTTTTCCTTTGTAGGTGACCTTTTTTTTCTCTCTGGCTACCTTTAATACTTTGTCCTTGTCTTTGATCTTTGCCATTTTAATTATTATGTATCTTGGTGTTGCCTTCCTTGAATCCCTTGTCATGAGAGTTCTGTGTACCTCTGTGGTCTGAGAGGCCATTTCTTCAACTAGTTTGGGGAAGTTTTCAGAATTACTTTTTCAAACACACTTTCTATCCCTTTTTCTCCCTCTTCTTCTTCTGGTACCCCTATAATGCGGATATTGTTCCGTTTCAATTGGTCATTCAGTTCTCTTAAAATTCTTTCATTCCTGGAGATCGTTTTATCTCTCCCTGCATCAGCTTCTCTGCGTTCCTATTGTCTGTTTTCTAGTCCATTAATGGTCTCTTACATCTCGTCCATTCTGTTTTGGAGTCCTTCCAGAGCTTGTTTTATTTCTGTATTCTCCCTCCTTAGTTCTTGCATATTTCTCTACAAGTCCATCAGCATGGTTATGACTTTTGTTTCGAATTCTTTTTCAGGAAGACTGGTTAAATCTATCTCCCCAGGTTCCTTCTTAGGGGAAGAAGTAGCAGATGTTGAAGCTGTCTGGGTTAGTCTTCTCTGGATCAAACTTTTTTGCCTTTTCATGTTGATAGGTGCAATGGGGAGCTGTTTACTTTCTCTCAGCTGTGAGGGCCAACGGTTTCCACTTGCTCCTGGCCTTTCTTTACTGGGACAACTGCGACCGCTAGTGGCTTATATTAGGCAATTGCGTGTAGACTGTATCTCTGTATCTTGCCCGGCCGGTATGGAGGAAGCTCCCTTGCTGTGGGTGTGGCCAGTCTCAGGCCGCTGCTCTGCTATGGTGGGGCCCTGGAGGGGTAATGGACGGGGGCCTGTTTGGCTGTTTATCCCCATGAGGGGTCTCAGAGCTGTTCCCCAGGGGCGTTAGTGTGCCTGGGGTTTCCTGGAATTTCCAGCTGCTGGACTTCGACTGGGGAAGCTTCCGTCCATCTGTGCCATCTCTGTCCCTTTGAGACTTTCAAAAGGCACTTGCTTTTCTTTGTAACAGGGGTGCCAGCTTCGGGACCCGCTCCAAGGTCTTGCTGCCCTGTTTCCCTAGTTTCCATCACCCCACGCATGCACTGTGTCTGCACTCTGGTGCCGGTGGCTGGGGCTGGGTGTTTAGCAGTCCTGGGCTCCCTCTCCCTCCCTGCTCTGACTGCTCTCCTCCCGCTGGTAGCTGGGGTGAGCGGTGCTTGGGTCCCGCCTGGCTGGGGCTTGTATCTTACCCTTTTCCTGAGGCGCTATGTTCTCGCAGGTGTGGATGTAGTCTGACTGTTATCCTGTGTCTTCGGGTCTCTCTTTTAGGATTAGTTGTATTTGTTGAATTTTCAAAAATATATATGTTTCTGGGAGGAGATTCCCACTGTCCTACTCATGCCACCATCTTGGCTCCCCCCTTCAGCAATTCAATACTGAAATGTTTTTTAAGCAATCACAAAGTGTCAACTGTTAGAATTGATTTCAAATTGTGATGGAATGCACCAAAATGTAATACTGCATCTTCTCCAAATGATACAAATTTCTAAGTATTGAGTAAAAAGGTTTGTTTTTAATTGTCAAAATAATTTGAAAGCCATGAGATAAAGGATGCTTCATATTTGTGAATATGTCAGTTCATAAGAATATATTTACATTGGATTTTATGGTAAATGTATAATAGACTAAGGGCGGTTATTACCTTTAGCTTATTTTTCCATTTTTCTTATGTTAATTTTTAAATAATAAATAGGCATTACTTATGGTAAAAATATGTTACCGAAGAAGAAAAGCTGTAACTGTATTAGCATACAGTAATAAGCCACTATAGGTTTTATTGAAGAAAAGGAGTAAAAAGTAGGCTTGCTCTTTCTCATTTGATGTATCTTTTGTGTAAAGTCCTTTGTTGGATAGCACTGTGGAATTTTCAGTTCTCCGAATACATTGTCCCCACTGCTGCTTGTTTCAGAGTCCTTGCCAAAATATTACACAAAAGATTCATAAATAACTTTGGATCCAAATTCATGTGGGTTTTGAGTCTACATACAAGCCATGCAAACCTTTCCTCATCCTTCAAATCCTCAGGATATACAGGGATAAACAAGCAACTGAAACCACCATGTCTGTAGTCTTTGAGAGACATAGAAAATTATTTTCTTTAAGAAGCAGTTTTATATGTTTTACCAAGATTAGAGAAATATGAATAGTTAATTGAATTGTGCTAAAAAGAAACAGGAGTTTATAATTTTGAGTTGACTGAAGGCTTTGATAGGGCTGGATTTGTATATCAACATATATTAGGTCACCTAAAGTAGGTGAAACAAAGGACTTCTGGAAGCAACCTTGAATTGGAAATCATCTGTTGACATAATTTAGACCTTTGCACTCTCTAAAATGTTTAGTTTTCTATAAGACAAGAGAAATAAACATACGATAGTGAAACAATAGTGTTAATTTATTTTCAAGATATTTAGGAGCAAGAACATTGCCTAAAGTTTCAAGACTTGTGTAGGGCAGAGTTGTGTTAAGACAGAAGAAAGGAGAGGTAGGTGGCCTGTATATGTTTCCTTTTCCATATTTGTGTTGACTCAACTATTTAGTTATTTTAATTACTGAATCTATTGTAACTATTCAGTTAATTTATTGTTAGTTGTGTGATGTTCACATTCATGGGAGTGCCCTGCTCATCCTAAAACATCAAACCAGGGTCATCCTTTCATTCCTTTACTGAAACCTGAAAACTCTTGGAGATTTACTATGGGTAATAGGCAAGTGGTTGATACAGAGTATGTCCCGCCTCTGGAGGAAAGGACTATTATTAAAGTAATTAAGTGAAACATTCTCATAGCCAGTTAATTAGAAATTCTATAACAAATGACTTGGTTATTCTTCAATTTGCTTATGGCTTTAAACAAACATTGGAGATTGAAATCATTTTGGAAGGAATTAGTGTAGTTATTTGGTGTTAATAAGGATCAACCGCAGAGAAGCTGATGGTCCTAATGCAGGATTTAAGAGTTATAATCTGTGGCGTTAATATATTTCTGGCAGGTGTAGTGAGGAGGTATGAATAGAATCCGTAAAGGAAAGCTTTTTCTATGAAAAAAAAACAGTGATAAGTCAGGTAAAACAATTTGCCTTCGCAGGTATTACATGCATGCCGAGTGTGTAGTCAGGGTATGGTGTGACTCAGGAGCCACTCAGAGCATTTCCTCCACCACACATAAAAGCCAACAAGAATCACCTAAAGTAGAGTAAGGGGTTCGGCAAAAGTAATAGTTGTCAGAGAAGTTTTTTTTGTTTTGTTTTGTTTTGTTTTTTATTTTATTATCAGTAATATACAGTCACATGAGAAACATTGTTGTTACTAGATTTCCCCCACTATCAAGTCCCCACCACACACCCCATTACAGTCACTGTCTATCAGCATAGTAAGATGCTATAGAGTCACTACTTGTCTTCTCTGTGCTATAGTGCCTTCCCCATCACACCTCTACATTATGTGTGCTAATCTTAATGCTCCTTATTCACCTTCTCCCTCCCTTCTCATTCACCTCCCCCAGTCCCTTTCCCTTTGGAAATTGTCAGAGTAGTTTTAATATTGAATCCACATTATAAACAAATGAGTTATCTAGATCTGAGGTTATATATTACCTTGACATAACTCTATATCTCAGTCCCCACTGCCCTGTGGTTATTATATTAAAAAAGATTTAAATCCTGTTTCCAACAAATTTTTTACTCTCTCTAATTAACATAGAGTATGACAAAAACACATAAGAAGTTTTTAAAGTGGTGTGGGAGATTTGGAAGTACTTCTCTGAAGTGTGCAAGTAGAAAACAGACGAATGAATCACAAAGAGTCAGGTATAAGTCAGAATCAGCAAATGGATGAAGTAAGGGGGAGAGAGAAAGTAAAATAATTAGGTAATATTTTTGTCCAGATAGGTAGTTCATTTAACATGACTTGTGCAGGGAACAGAGACTTCAACAGCATTAGTAGATGGATCTAGATTCATCTTGTGTCAAAAACACACCTCATGTGTTTTTAGTTTATTCAAGGAAAAAAAGGGCTACAAGCAGATAGTGCAACTGGGTAAAATTTTGGTTATTGATAAGGGATATATTCTTAAGGGAACAAATGTGTGATGAACTAATCTATTCCAAAGTGCAAATTAAAAGAATAATGCACATTTAAAAAATTATCAGGGAAAATTATGTTATTCAAAAAATACATAAAAACTTAAATTTTTTCCAATACATGTCATGACCATTTAGTAGGCTATAAAATCAATTTGATGGTATTTGTATTTATTTTTAATGAGATACATTAGAACATAAAACATCAGAGAGCAGGGCACCAAAGGATCAGTATTTTATTGTTATTTTTGTTCCCCATATATGTGTGTAAGTATTTGTGTGGGTGTGAACTTGTACACTGGGTTGCAGTATGAAATATCTATATTACCATATGTTGTAGTAAAAATATTTGAAAACCAGGTTTCGGATCCATATGATGATATGCTATCAACAGAGCTGAATAAATTATTTTTAAAATTCATTATTAAATAAAGCAAAACACACGTAAAATACGTGTGACTTTTCTAAACAAAACTATAATAAGACTATTTTACCACCATATTCTCATATCTTACATCCTTGGATTTTACATGCAGTTGGGCAAAATTCGGTCCCCCTGGAATGAAAAACCACACATCTGTAACCAGTTTCATCCTCCTGGGATTGACAGATGTCCCTCAGCTACAGATTCTGATTTTTATATTTCTGCTTATCACCTAATGTTGAGTGTAACTGGAAACCTGAGCATCATCATCCTCACATTAGTGGATTCTCACCTTAAAACGGCAATGTACTTTTTTCTCCAAAATTTCTCCTTCTTAGAAATCTCATTCATGTCTGCCTGCATTCCTAGATTCTTGTACAGTATATTGACAGGTGACAGGACTATTACGTATAATGCTTGCATATGCCATCATTTTTTTACATATGTTTTTGTAATAACAGAATTTTTTCTCCTGACTACCATGTCCTTTGATCGATATGTAGCCATCTGCAAACCCCTGTGTTACATGACTATTATGAACTTCAGGGTCTGCGAAAAGCTCATCTTCTCCTGTTGGATGATTTCTCTGTTGATCATATTGCCACCACTTTGCTTGGGACTGGACCTGGAATTCTATGCCTCTAATGCCATTGACCACTTTCTCTGTGATGTTAACCTTATGCTGAAGATCTCATTCTCAGATACATGGCTCATAGAGCAGATGATTATCATCAACTCTGTGATGACTTTCCTCATGACTCTGCTGTGTGTGGTCCTGTCCTACATGTACATCATCAGGACAATTCTAAGACTCCCCTCTGCCCAGCAGAGGACAAAAGCCTTTTCCACCTGTTCTTCCCACATTATCATGGTTTCCATCACCTGTGGCAGCTGCATCTTTGTTTATACCAAACCTTCAGCAAAGGATGAAATCGCCATTAATAAGGGACTAACAGTACTCACTAGTTCCATTTTCCCCATGCTGTACCCATTCATTTACACTCTGAGGAACAAACAAGTGAAAGAAGCCGTTAATGACTTAGTCAAAAGATTTAAATTGCTGTGAAATAATTAGGGTAATGTTGATGTCAGTATCCCTAAGCATATTTTCTTCAGCTTCTAATTTTGCCTTTTCCTGATCTAGATTTGGCCTTCCATTTGGTACCAGACCTGGTCAAGTCACCCCTTTGATCTCCTTACAAAAAAGCTTCTTTCAGATGATAATTGTAATGAAGAAAAATGAGAATAGAAGTCTCAGGAAATCTAAGCATGACTTCACTCCTAACATTTCCTTTCCAGTACTAAGAGGTTTGGGAAACTTGTCTTAAAATATTAGTACAATAGTGAACACCATTCCTTTAAATAGAACACATACAAAAAACAAACCAAAAAACTTACTTAAAGAGGAGACTTAATTTTGAAAAGAATCAATACTTTTTTAAGTGTTATAAGAAAAGTTTCATAAACTGAAGATATATTTTAAAATGAGGAATAAGTATAAGATTTAGGATTTGAAAGAAGCATTTACTAATGGAAAATCTTTGAAATCACACTATGCACGTATTTTTTGACTGGATCCTATCTAATATGAAAGATATTTAAAATTTGCCAAAGTGTCATGAATTAAGTAACAATGAAGAGAGAAATGCACTTGTAATTTCTGTTAAAGATAAATCGTTCAATGAAGTTGCGTAAAGTGTATTTAGATTGGTATCCCAATTAAATTGCTTAATCTTGTATGTAGAGTATTTTAGCAAACAGTTGGCAGCAAGTCCAAGAAAACTAATATAGGGCTAGAAGAATGATATACTAATAAGCCTTAAGCCAATTATATTAGGAATGTACAAATGAGAAACAGAATAAAATGGAATACAAATATCAATGTAATGATATGCTTTTTTAAAATGAAAAATATGTCAATTCAAGAGATGAAATTACACCCCTAGTTATAATCCCTCAAAGAAACAGCAGCTTTTCATTGTTCAGTAAATTTTGTTCCAACTTCCTCTTCCATAATGCAACATAGTAAAATTTCCTTTGATCCTTTTTCTGTATTTCAGGCCACTTCTCATTTCATGCACAGTGTAGGTATGAATTTACCCCTCATTTTTCAACTTCCTAACCTCCAGTTTAGATGACATTCCCACAAGAATTTATTGCTGACCTTGTCTTATGATTCCACCAGCAGGACCCCAGGCCTGGGTTAGTCCGACTCATTCCCACTACTGTCATGACTTACCCGCTGCTTTCATTCCTTACCAAACTGCAATTGCATGTTTACTTCTCCTTCCTCTACTCTCAACGGCAAATACATTTGACAAGGTCTCCTCATAGGCCAAATTCTAGAAAGGTTTATGCCTGACACAGACAAATATGAGTTACATAGTAGATAATTTTCCAGTATGAGTATTTGAAACTTCTGACAATGATAAGTGAGAACCAATATGTGAATAGAAAAAACACAGAAGCAACATTTGGCATGAATCTGTGCATAACAGAGTTGGTAAAATTACAATATTTCCAGAATCTCTCACGCAGCTTTAGTGCATTTCCATATCAACAAGTGTTTCCAAGGGGTGGAGTGAAGTAGTTCATCTGAACCAGAAAGGCTGGGGAGAGTATTTGGTCGCTTCTGATGCAACAGGAGAGAGAGAGACAGACGCGGGATGAATGCTTGTAAGCAATAAATGGGTTTTAAACTTTATTTCTTCCTTTGATTGATAACAGTTTCAAAGGTATTTTGCCCTGGGATTTCTTCTCTGGAGTTACATTTGGCGGTAGTTGGCAGAACCTCTGAACTGAAATCTGTCTACATGGGTGTGGCCCTTTGATGGGCTGACCCTAGAGATAGTGAGGAGATGCCTAGGACCTCCAGTGTAGATAGTGGGAAGGCACAAGTGGTTGTAGTAGTAGAAGGTGCAGCTTCACCTGGGAAGCCCCTACCTGTGTCCCTTCCAATTGGGGAGCTCTTAGTGGGGGAATTGGTCTGGGATAAAGCACCTCCAAGAGAATTTTGGCCTTCCCCCAAATTGGGGAAGGTTGGAGACATCAGAAGCTGCGAAATTAGCCCACTGTGTGATAGAAGGGTGCTTAGAGGCCTGAGTGTCTTTGTAGCAGCTGACATTGTACGAACTTTGTCGAGATAGTGGACAGGGTTATTGAGGAGAGAGACAGACTTTTGCATCCCTTGGAGGCGCTGGGTGGTAACCTGTGGGATGCCCTTAAAGAAGAGAGACCATTATTGAGACGATGGATCACGATCCTGGGACGAGGCAGCAGAAGCCACATTGCAGAAGGTTGTTGGGGAGTGGAAGGAAGGAGCGGTGCCTTCAGCCCCGGAGATGGTGGAGGAACTGGAGCTGGGGGAGGGAAGAAATGTTGGAGAGGATGAGGAGGCAGGGCCAAGAGCTGATCTGCTGCCAGGGCCACTGCCCAAGGCACCGCCTCTACTGTGTTAAAAGCCCACGTAGCTGTAACTAAAACAATAAAATGAAACAACTGCTGGATCCTCAGGGGGAGGAGTCACCCCCTCCCCAGTTTGTGGAGCACGCTGTGATCTGCCCCTATACCCAGGATGAGCTGGTGGACATGAGCATCCAGTACAGACAGAAGCCATTGGAACATCTGCCTGCATGGCTTTAATGTCCCTGGGATATGGGGGTGGGAAAGATTGTCATGTCTGAAGGGCCCCCACCCATAAGATGGTGAAATTCCTGCTACTCTTCTTGGTCCTCGGTTCCCGCCGGTGCCACGTGAACCCCAATCACCCTCGCTCCCCTAATCTCAGCACCTAGCCAATAGCCACCAGTCCCGTAGAAATGACACCACAATCACCCCATGCCCCTTCCTATATAACCCAGCACCTTTCCCTAATAAAGCGGAATTCTCCGGTGAATTGCTGCTGTGTGTCGCTCCTTTCCTTTCATTGGTGCCAAAACCCAGAAGACGGGATACCCCAACTGGGCCCCGTCTTCCCCCCGACACCAGCAGCAGCTTGCCCTCGTCCTCTTTTTCCGGCGCTGGCTCCTCACACTCACCACTCCTCTCTGGCCTTTAGGTAAATTTTCCCCCGGAGTGGGCCACTCTTCCCCGAGCTATTGCAGCGCCATTGACCGTGATCATCTGGCAAGGCCCTGACGCTCGGGGACGAGGAGGGAACTCTCCCCACCTTAGGCCTTCACGGCTGCGGCGGAACCTCAGGCCCCTCCTCCAACAGCCATAAACGAGGTGACTACTTTGCGGATGAGAACGCTCCCTTCTCCCCCCCTCCTCCTTCCGTTTCTTCCACTGAAAATTCCTAGTACTAGGTTCCTCGTGACTCTGGCACTCTGCCTTCTTAGAGAAGTCTGAGTGACGACCCACACTTCCTAAGAAACCGACTTGTATACGAGTTTCCACAGACAACCAAGGATCATCGGGGACGCCCTTTGTCTCCTTGCGGTCTGTTCCCTGTCTGAGGATCTCTGTTCATCTTCCCCTGTTTGTCTCCTTCTCTGTCCTTTAGCCATGGGAGCCTCCTCATCCCTCCCTGAAAGTTCACCTCTTGAATGCCTGCTCAAGTATCTAGCCAACCTCTCCCTGACGCCTGATATAAAACCAAAACTTCTCCGTAAATACTGCTCCCAAGATTGGCCGACATACCCCCCTAGACAATAACAACCAATGGCCCGCAGGGGGAACTCTTGATCCTAACATCACTCACGATCTCTTTAACTACTGCCAGCGCCTGAAAAAATGGAAGGAGATTCCCTATACCGAAGCTTTCCGCCTCCTCCTCCCGCGTCCCTCGCCGCCACCGCCTCCTCCACCCAACACCTCCCCCCAAGTTCTCTTAGTCTGCAAGCCGTTTTCCCCGCAAAAGCCTCCCTTTCCCTCCCTACCCCCTCCTCTCCTACAACAGCCCCTCCCCCTTCCTCCACCAACATCTCCTCCCCGACCTCACCCCCCTGCAGATCAATCCTGAGACTTTCAGCCCCCCTCTAAGTCCCAGGAGCCTCCTCCGTCTTTGCCCCCATCACCTGTTTCTTCCCCACAGACTGAGCCAGATCCCTTCAGTCCCCCACCGCCGTGGTTCTCTGCTCTCGAGATATCTTCGCCTGCTGCTTAATAGCAGGTCTGAAAAAGGCAGCTCGTAAAGAGTCAGTTTTCAAAAGCTCCCTCCGAGTTCTTAGACAGACTCACTCAAGCCCTATTACAGTATACCAGCCTGGACCCAGAAACGCCTGATGGGAGACATGTCCTTATGACATACTTCCTAGCTCAAAGCTACCCCGACATTAAAGCTAAATTCAAAAAGTTAGAACAGGGCCCCGCTACCCCACAGACTGAGATCCTAGCAGTGGCCTTTAAAGTCTTCCATAACCGGGAGGAGGAGAAAGAATGCCATAAACAAAAGGCTGATCAGGCCAATTTCCAAATGTTGGCCCAGCTGATAAAACCACAACCTGGGCAATCTTCTACAAACAAGCCCCCCACAGGAGCTTGTTTCAAGTGTGGAAAAGAAGGACATTGGTTAAGGGCGTGCCCCTCCCCCAGATCTCCTACCACCCCATGCCCCAGATGCCACAAAAAGGGCCACTGGGGGTCTGATTGCCCAACCACCCGAAGGGGAGGCTGGACAAACAACCCCCATCCTAAGCCCACCATAGTGGTGCTGGCAGAAGAAGATTGATGTTGGCCTGGGGGCTTTTTGCCTTTCCATTTCCATCATCAAACAGAAGCCCAGGGTTACTTTAATAGTAGACAGTTGCCCCATCTCTTTCCTCCTAGATACAGGAGCCACCTTCTCAGTCTTGCGAGAATACCAGGGCGCTACCACGCCTGCCATTACTCCTATAGTCGGGGTAGGAGGTAAACAGTTTTTTCCATTAAACCCACCCCCCTTTTATGCACAATCGAGGACAATCCCATACCTTTCTCCCACTCCTTCCAGGTTATGCCCCAGTGTCCCATCCCCTTACTAGGATGGGACATCCTTTCTCTCCTCCATGTTTCCATAACTATATCCACTCCCACAGCGCCCAGTACTCCCTTTCTAAAGGCCCTCATAGCCGACGACCCCCCTCTACCCAATGAAAGTTCCAGTTCCACGCTCATACATCCTGTTAGTCCCAAAGTTTGGGACATTACAAGCCCCTCCGTGGCTCTATGTCCTCCTGCCTCTATTAAATTACATGACCCCTATCAGTATATCTGTCAGGCCCAATAACCCCTAACCACTTCAGCCCTCATAGGCCTTCAACCCATCCAAGATCTTTTAAACAAAAATTACCTCAGACCCACTCACTCCCTGTTTAATACCCCCATATTAGCTGTTAAAAAAACCAACAGATCTTTTCGCCTCATCCAAGACCTTCGCCTCATCAACATGGCCATCGTCCCTATCCATCCCTTAGTCCCAAATCCATACACCCTTTTATCTCAGATCCCTGCCTCAGCCTCCCACGTCTCAGTTCTATATCTCAAGGACGCATTTTTTTTTCTATCCCTCTGGAACCCTCCTCTGAAGATTTTTTCGCCTTCACCTGGACGGACCCATACACAAGACATTCTGAACAACTCACTTGGACAGTTTTGCCACAAGGCTTCCAAGTCCACTATATTACAATACGAGGACGATCTTCTACTCTGCAGTCCCTCTTGGGAACAGTCTCAACTTGACACTGCCTCCCTACTTAACCTTCTAGCTTCCAGAGGTTACCGGGTATCCCCTGTCTAAGCTCAAATCTCTTCCCCTTCTGTCACTTACCTCGGATTTCTTCTATCTGAACAAAAAAAGTCCATTACCTAGACAGAAAATGGCTCTTCTCTACCCTGCCCATTCCCAAAACCAAGACAGAAATCCTTTCCTTTCTAGGCCTGGCTGGGTATTTTAGAGCATGGATCCCTAACTTCTCACTGTTGGCAAGACCCCTATACGACCTCAGCAAGGGCTCCCCTGAAGAACCATAGTCCTCCTCAACCCGACACTCCTTCATTAAGCTCTGTCGAGCCCTTGTGGGAGCCCCAGCTCTCCATCTTCCTGATTTGTCAAAGCCCTTCTTATTAAACATTCATGAGAGGTCCAGTCAAGCTCTAGGAGTCCTAGGCCAATATTATGGCCCATCCTTTGCCCCAGTAGCTTATCTTTCCAAGCAATTAGACACCACAGTTCAGGGATGGGCCCCCTGCCCACGGGCATTAACCGCTGGACAGCTCTTGCAGAAGGAAGCTCATACACTGACATTCGGGGCGCCCCTTACCATTCTGTCCCCACATCACCTAAAGGATCTCTTAACCTACAAAAGTTTGCAGACTCTCCCTCCCTCCAGACTCCTGACCTTACTGTCCTCTTTCCTTCAAAATCCCATTCACCCCCTTTGCCATCCATACCCGAATCATGACTTTTTCCTCCTTTACTACTCCCTTTCTCTGTTTCGCTTTTTTTCCTCATTCCTATTGTCTTCCCCGCCACCCCAGCCTCCTTTGTATGGCGATTCAAAGTCAGACAGACTTACACACAGCATCAAACAAAAATTACTGCCCTCATTGCCGCATCAGACTGCCCTCTGAAAGGCTGCTCTGAGCCTTTATACCTCCACTTTCCTCCCTTCACCGAAGTGTTGCCTAGCAGCTACCTTTATTCTCCCTACCTCTGCTTCCTCTATGACCAAAAACAAGCCTGTTGCAGGCGATGGCCAGACACCTACAGAGATGTCCCTACTGGTCTTGCGCCATTCACTACATGGGTAACTCCAGGTACCCACATTATTACTCCTCCAACCCATTCTCTTCAATATTAACAAACCCCTTCCTCACCTGGCTGTGGCCCATTGCAGGCCCTGTAATAATCATTCTTCTTGCCTGTCTCTTCTTATCTTGTATAGTAAAGTTTATCAAATCCCAAGTTGGTAAAATCTCTAATCAAACTTTCAACCAGCTTTTACTCAGGAACTACCAGCTTTTAGCCACAGAAGATCCCTCACCCTCACGTAACCTCCTCACCACACGCTGAGATGGACCCCTCTCTCCGCTGGAAATGGTTCCTGGATACAATGGCCGCAGACGCCTGGCTTCTGGCACCCGTATCCTCTTGGCACCATTAGAATCAACAAGTCCTCGACCTATGGTTACAGGGAACCTTCATTGATTTCCAACCTGAAGAAGTTCAGATCTACTCGTCCTTACTGTGGGGAGTCCTAGCAACCCTTTCCTCTCAGTCCTCAAGCCCTCACTCCCTTCTCCACCCCCATTCAGCAGGAAACAGTCAGAAAGCAATGTCCACAACCCCATAGAGGAGAATGCAGGGAATGAAGGGCCCCCACCCATAAAATGGTTAAATTAATGCTTCTCTTCTGGATCCTCAGTTCCCGCCGGCGCCATCTGAACCCCAATCACCCCTTGCCCCCCCTAATCCCAGTACATAGCCAATAGCCACCAGCCCCGTAGAAGTGACACCACAATCACCCCATGCCCCTTCTTATAAAACCCAGCACCTTTCCCTAATAAAGTGGAATTCTCCGGTGAATTGCTGCTGTGTGTCGCTCCTTTCTTTTCAATGTCTGGTCATGAAATGAGTAGACTGGCTTTCCTGATGACTCACCCTTCCCTCTGTCCGTGGTTGTGAAGTGCCCATTACACCTCAGGGAATCAAGACACCTCTGGATTGTCTGACAGCTACCATCAGGGCAATTTGGCCAAATCAGGGTGATTCATCATAACTACCCAGTAGCTGGAAAACATATGTAGAGCTCCAACAGGTATGGCAGAAATTTGGCATGAAAAATATTGTCTATAGTATGGACATCAAGACTCCTGTGAGGAGTTGTTCAAAGTAGGAATGAGAAATCTGATGCTCCATACAACTTCCACATCTTTCTTTGGGTCCCTAGTGACTACTCTTGCCCCCCATGTAGGGCAACCCAAAGTGAGGCTACTTGAACTTTAGCAGATCTGGGGGAGATTGAAACAGTAAGAGCAGAGAAGTAGGTACAGGCTATGACCGAACGGAGAGAAGAAAAATACCCATCGAGGACCCAGATGTGGGTTGATTTGATAATGGCTTGGGTAGTGAAAGAAAACTTTGATGGACAGCCCATAGGAACTTGTTACAACTGTGGCACCAATTAAAGCCTGAGCAGTGCATCTGGCTGCTGAGGTCCAGGATACAGAAGCTGGAGTCACAGCTTCACATCTGGCCTGAGTCGCTGCAAAACTTCCTGGGGGAAAGTACTCAGAATTTGCTTGGGCCCTCACCCCACAGGAGAGCGACTGGGCATCATGGTTCGAGTTGGGGAGGCAAAGATCCCTATCTTGGGGGACATGGTGGGGAACAGAGGCCACATGTAGATTAGCAATTCCTTGGTACCCTGAATAGTCAATGAATTGTACAAAAAGTGTACAATGTGTCTTGATGCTAGTGGACACAGGAACTGAGTGTTCTCTAATTTATAGCAAACCAGAGCATTTTCCTAGAACTTCTGCTGTGATAGATGGCTATGGAGGTAAGCCAATTAGAGTGAAGAAAGTCCAAATCCCACTGGGGCTGGGGCACATACCCGCAAAGGAGTGTGTACTGTGTACATTTCTCCCATCCTTGATTATACTTTGGAGGGAGATATCCTGCAGGGCCTGTGGCAACATCCCCCTGCAGGTGAGTGCAGACTGAGGATGCATGTGGTGAAGGCCGTTCTGAGGGGACATGCTAAGCATCCACCTGTAGCTCTGACTGTATATTTGCAGATGACAAATACTAAGCAGTGTAAGTTGCTTGGGGTGCACAAGGAAATTGGAGAAGCTCTACAAGAGTTGGAGAGTCATAAATCCCACTCATAGTCCTTTTAATTCCCCACTGTGACCAGTAAAATGTCAAGATTGCTCCTGATATATGACTATGGACTACAGGGAATTGTCCATTATGGATACTCTAAACAATGAACTGGGGATGTATAATTATATTGTAGACCTGGCTAATGCTTTCTTCTTTATTGACATAGCACAGAAAAGTCAGGAACAGTTTGCATTCATGTGGGAAGGCTGGCAGTGCACATTCCCTGTCCATGCACAAGGATTCCTCCACAGACCCACCATATATCAGGGACTTGTAGCTGCATGGAAGAAACCGCAAACAATGTGGTTGTATAACTACACTATCATGCTCACATCTGATTCTCCTGCAGATTTAGAAGGGGCAGTTCCTTGACTGCTGCAACATCTACAAGAGAAAGGATGGGCTGTGAACAGCATCAAGGTTCAGGGACCTGGTTTATCTGCAAATTCTTAGGGGTCGCCTGGCTGGTAAAACTAAAGTTATCCCAGAAGCAGGCATAGACAAGGTCCAGGCTTCCCCTCCTCCTACCACTGTGGCAGTATTACAAGAGTTTTGGGGTCTCTTGGGCTACTGGAGATTATTTATCTTGCACTTGGCACAAATTCTGAGCCCCTTATACTGGTTGGTACAATACGGCATCAGATGGGACTGGGATGAAACATGTGCAGCTGATTTTATTGCTGCTGACTGAGCAGCCAAGCAGCCAAAGCCATAGAGGCCTAGAGTGTAATGGACTCATGAACATCATGTGAGTTAAATGCTCATGTAACCAAAGATGTTTATGGATTGGGTCTTTAGCAGCGACTTGAACATGCCAACCTATTGGATTCTGGTCACAACTATGGAAAGGAGAAGATTTCTGGTACACCTTGATAGAGAATCAACTGGCTGCTGTGTATCATGTCTTGCTGGCTATGGAACCAATCACTGGAAATGCTCCAGCTAAGGTAATAACCACCTATCCCATTGAAGATTGGGTGCAAACTGCAACCAAAGGCCATTGAGAGGTGGGCACATTTGTTTTCGCTTGCCAAATGGGGTGCATGCTTACAGCAGCATAGTGCTCTGTCTTCCAGCCCCATAAGTGGGTAACTCCAGTGAGTAATGTGGCCAGTGACATACAGTAGTGGATCGCAGTAAGAAATTGGCTTTGAGCCATTGGTAGCCAAGAGTCCTTATCAAGAGAGAAAAGCCCCTGCCCCTGAAGAGGCTGGTTATACAGATAACTCACGTTGTGGGCAGCCCCTGAAGTGGAGCGTTGTGACTTCCCTCCTAAGACTGAGACAATGTGGCTGGAGGATGGACAGGGCAAGAGCAGTCAATGGGCTGAGTTGCGTTCAGTATGGCTTGTGATCACCCAGGAGCCCTACACTATAGTTGCCTATACTTACAGCTAGGCCATCTATCAGGGCTTGCCCCTGTGGCTACTAAAATGGTACTATGCCATCTGGATGGTTGGTCACCAGTCCCACTGGGAGCAAGAGTTGTGGCAAGACCAACGGGCCTCTGGTCAGACTAGGACAGTTACTGTACAGCACATGATTGGACATTTGCCTTTGGTATCCCCAGGGAATGATAAAGCGGAATTATTATTACAGGTCTGCTGGCTGGAAGCAAAGCCTACCTCTGAGGTCGTTCAATGATTACATCAGAATCTGTTGCACACAGGGAAGAATACAATGTTAGCTGTAGTCTGTCTTTGGGGCATGCTGCTGACCTTTTAGGAAGTCAGCAGAGCCCAGAAGGAATTCCTTGTGTGTTCTCACAGGGACTTACACTGAGTCCTGCAGCAACATGGGACAGCAGTAAAGGAACTGATACCCCTTGTCAGGTGACAGTTGATTATATTGGGCCTCTGCCAATATCAGAAAGATATTGGTATACTGTGACTTGTGTTGATGCAGCTACTGGACTCTTCTTTTCTTTTCCTGCACATCTTGCAGATAAGAAGTGACCAAAATGTACCTAGAATGTCTCTTTGCAGCCTGTGGCGGACTGCAGGTGATTAACTGTTATCAAGGCCTCCATTCTACTGGACGTGCAGTACAAGAATGGGTTCAGCAATTAGGAATAAAATAGAAGTTTGATGTACCACATACCCCTATTGGGGAAGACATGATAGAGAGGTACAATGGTTTGTAGAAATCTGGTCTGAAGTCAGACACCAATAGTCTTTCAGCAGGTCTTGTCATCTTGCATATGGACAGACGGTGCTACAGCATTTGGATGAGAATCCCTGAAGGAGAGCCTTGAGTCCTGTGGACATACTAACACACATTGTTTTCTGTCCTATACAGCTGTATATGAAAACCAAAAAGGAGTTATTGCAGCCAGGACATGGCCAGCGGGGCAAAATCCTCCTGCCAGGCGCATCTGCTTTTAACCCTGGAGGCTCTGTCCAGTGGACGTGATCCTGGAGATTTTGACACATGGACCAGTGATGGCTGGCCCTTCTGGTACCTTTGGAAAAATTCTGGAAGCTGGACTACTCTGTGTTCCTGGAGTAACAGCAGAGTGGTCCCCAATGATCACAGTAGTGTTCCCAGAACGATTGGGAGGTAAGAGCATCTTATGGGGAAGTTTTCTTTTTATGTAAATGGCCGGTACATTTACATCCTGTAGCAATATATACTGACCCATCTGTAACTCCCAGACTAGAATGAGATCCCATTCCTGTCACTGTGCCATCACAGAACCACTCTCTTGCATGCATAATACCGGATGGATAATATTTGCATATTCTGGTGTTATTGAAACTTGTATTTTATCGCCCTTAATGTTATTTTCTTCTATAATTTCTGTGGCTTTGACCCTCTCCATTTTCCTGATGCTACCTTATGACATCTCTAAACTCCCTAACTACTGGCTTCCCGCGGAATGTCAAGCTAAGGACTTAATCTGCATAGGACTTTGAACCTTGGTAAATTCCCTGGATTTTGGATTATCATGATTTTTTTGCTGTTCTTGTATGTTTTTAGTCTGGTTCCTGTACTCATGTTTTCTTGAACAGGACCCATTGCAGAAGATGGATAGTGAGTAGATTGTGAGGTGAAATTTCTGAAGGGTGGGATGTGCATAAAAGTGCAATACGTCCAGAATCTCCCTGTAGTCCTTAGTGTGTCTCCAGTTCAATGGGTAATTACAAGGAGCTGTTGGCGGCTAGGGCCTATCTGGACTGGAAAGGTTTGGTTGGGTCCTTTTACAGTGGGGTTGGGATAGATAGAAGAGAGCAGGGGTAGATGAATGTTTGAAAGCAATAAATGGGTTTCCCCCACTTTATTTCTCCCTTTGATTGATTTTGGCTGCAAAGGTTATTTGCCCTGGACTGGGACCATATTTTTCCCCCAAGAGTTACCAGGGGACACAGAGATAGACAGGCTTGGAGAAACAGAGTCAGGGGCACATTCACATGGGTCTGTTGGTCTGTTTCCATGCTTCCTGTCTTATCCTTTGGTCTACTTTTCATACTACCACCAATAAAATTTTGTTCTTTTTCAGGAGTGTTTTTCTAGACTTCGTCTTCTGCATTGCCAAACAAATTTTAGAATCATACTTTTACTTTACAGAAAAATAGTTTGCTAGTATTTTGACGGACTTTTTGAAATGGATTGATTGATTGACCAAATCAATGCAACAATTGGTCAGTGTACAATTTACATTTGTAGAGTATAGAGCCTCCCAATCTATTAACATGGTATCCCTGTTCACTCATTTAGTTATTCTTTAACTTCTTTCAATATCTTATAGTTTTACTTTTGAGTGCATATTTGTCTGTGCACTTAGAATTATTGCAAGGACAAATTAAATTTATTTATGAGTATTCATTGGTTTTGAATGATATTATAAATGAAATGATTGCAAATACTTATCTTCTAATTTCTCACCTTCAGTATATAGGAGCAAATTTGATTATTGTGTATTGACTTGTTGTCCATGAACTTTAAGTTGCCTAATAAATTCTAAAACTTTTTCTTAGATTATTTTGGATGTTCAACATAGACATAAATTCTTTTCTAAATTAACAACTTTATGCTTTAAAAAAATTCTTATATCTATTATCCTTTTCTGTTAATTGTTATATCTAGAGCCTCCAATATAATGTTGAGCAAAAATGATGTATCAAATGTCATTTTCTCATTACAGACACAGATGTATGCTATCAACATTCATCATTGAGCATGATGTTTGCTAAGCATTTGTGGGTATATAAACAGTTTATCAGATTAGAGAAGTTCCGTTTTTTTTTGATGGGTTATCAAAAATAGGTATGGAATTTTATACATTTTAAAATCAACTGAGAGACTCATAGGACTTTATTCATATTCTATGAATGTAATAAGACTGTATTAATTATTTTCAAATATCAAACCAGCCTATAATCTCAGGAATTAATAGAAGTATATGTTGGTTTACCATCCTTTCTGTGTTGCACTAGACCTATGTTGTTAACATTTATTTGGGACATTTGTATGTTTAATCACAAGACAGATTATTCTGAAATATTCCTTCCCTGTATTGTGTGACTGGATATTATTGAAAAACAGCATCATTGAGATATAGTTCATATACCATACATTTTACCCAAAGTGTATGATTTAATGGTTTTTAGTATATTCATATATATATGCCACCATCACCATATTCCATTTTAGGATATTTCCATCACTACCAAAGAGGCCCCCATTTTAGCTTTTATGTCCAACCCATGTCCCCTTCCCATTCTTAAGCAATCACTAATCTGATTTCTGTCTTTATATACTTCCCTATTCTGAGGTTTCATATGAATGAAATCATATGACATTTGGTCTTTTTATGACAGGCTTCTGTCACTCAGCACAATGTTTCCAAAATTCATCCAAGTCATAGCTTGTATTAGTTCTTCATTTTCATGGCCTACACCATTCATCAGAGTATTAAATATAACCAGTCATGCAGATATTGCCATATTGACTATAGAACAGGCACAGGCATATGCTGGAATAGGACCCCTTTGAAATATAAATGTATATGAATATAGCACATTTAATTTATTCATTCATCCACTGATAGTCACTTGGTTCTTTTCTACATTTTTGTTTTTTTGATTAATGCTTCCATAAACACTTGTATATGGGTTTTTGTGTGGATATCTTTTCATTTTTCTTAGGTATATATTTAGGAATGGAATTGTGGTGAATGGAGTCATATTATACTCTACATTTAATCTTTTGTGTAAATGCAAGACTTTTCCAGCATGGCTGCAACATTTTACATTCCCAGCAGCACTGTGTGAGCATTCGTATTTCCCCACAACTTTGTCAGTACTTGTTATTAACTGACTTTTTTATTCTATCCATCCTATTGGCTGTGAAGTGGTATCTCATTTCATTGATCTGTTTTTCCATGATGATTCATAATATTCAACACCTTTTTTGTGTGTTTACTGGTCATTTGGATATCTGTCTTGGATGAAGGATAACATTATTAGCTATAATGTACATTCAACCACTTATAAATATATGTATAAATATATATATCATGTATACAGATCAATGTATGCTTTAGCGAATTTTCACAAAGTGAATGCATCCTTGTAACCATAGTCAGAATAAAAATAAATTATTATAAAAAAATCCCCTTCCATACCAATGAATACTTATCTGTTCAAAGGTGACAAGAGTCTTGACCTTAACAATTGCAATAATTATTTTTAACTTTTCTTGAGTTTATATAATTCGAATCACATAGTTTCTGTTTTTTTTTGCATCCAAAATTATACTTGTGAGCTTATACATATTGTTTTATTAAGTCATTGACTATTTTCATTGCATAAATATATAACAGTTCGTTCTTTTCCTACTCAAGATCAGTAGGGAGAATCCAGTTTGGTGGTATTTATAAGGAATGCTGCTATGCACATTTTTCATACTTCATTTGTTGGTGGTATTTATTAGCAACGCTGCTACGTATATTTTTATTCTTCATTTGAGGGACATATAAATATTCCTTTCGCTTCACTATTATATACTTAGGAGTACTATTATTGTATCAAAGGTGTATGTTTTGTGATAATAGCCTCCAGAAACAGACCTCCAACATCATGTTACTAATTAGTGCTCTCACACCAGTGGTACATGAAAATTCTAGCACCAAATCCACAGCAGCATGTGATATTCTTTTTTCTTAATTTTAGATATTGTAGTGATTTTGGAATAATGAAAAATAGGAAACAAGCAAAAAGATGATAAATGTAAATCTAAATGTGCAGAGATTGTAATAGTAGATGAAGTACAGAGTCAAACTATGTGCTATACTAGGCATTCTTTTGAAATACAAATAAACAGATATTTTAAAAGTGGAAGGTTGGAAAATAAACAAATACATAATTACACAGAATATTTCAAAACCCTTTTTTTCAAGCATTGATAGACCATGTCCAGAGAAATGGAAAAGACCTAGAAGGCTTCAGTTATATTAACAATTGCCTTGTCCAAAATAACCTTTAGGGATAACACCCCCAAACTGAAGGAGAACACACATTCCTCTTACGTGCTCATGGACAATTTACCAATGTAATCAATATTCTGGAGCATAACAATATCTCAACAAATCTGGAGATTTGAAATGCAAGAATATTCATTCTCCAAAAAGGAATTCAATAAGACCTAGAAATAATTAAAGTTTGCTATGCTTCCATATTATGTATACTTTTGGTTTATTTATCTTTAACTCTATAAAAAGCTTTTAGTGGCTAACCTATTGCTTATAATATTGGTTGTTCAGGGGCATTCTGTTTAATTTCCACATATTTTGGATTTTCCAATTTTTTTCTTGTACTAATTTCTAGTTTCATGCACTTGTGGGGGAGAAAAGATAATTGATACAGTTCCAGTCTTCTTAATTTAAGGCTTATAGCCTAACATGAGATCTATCTCAGAGAAATAAGCTATAGATGCCTGAAAGGATTGTGTACATGGCTGCTATTTGGTGGAATGCTCTGTGTATGCCTATTAGATCCATTTGTCCAAAGTCTTTTTCAAGTCGTGTTTCCTTATTGGATTTCTGCCTGGATGTTTTATCATTGATGAAATTGGTGTCCTGAAGTCTCCTAATATTTTGGTATTTCTATTTTTCCTTTTATGTCTGTTAATTATTATTTTATATATTTAGGTGCTGTGATGTTGAGTGCATATATATTTATAATGGTTATATCTTCGTTATGAATTTTTTACCGAGATGTAATTTATACAGAACATTGTGTAAATTTCAATTAACATCTCTATCACATCACATAATTATCACTTCTTTTGTGGTGAGAACTTTTCAGACTACTCTCTTAGCAGTTTTGAAGTATACAGTACAATATTGTTGATTTTAACCACTAGACTGTGCATTAGAGCTCCAGAACTTATTCATCTTCTAATAGCAAGGTTATACCCTTTAACGACATTTCTGCATTTCCCCCCCTTACCATCTCCTGGTAACCACCATTCTTCTCTCAGTTTCTATGAAAACAGATTTTCATAGAAACTTTTTTGATTGCACATATCAGTTGTATCAGTCAGTATTTGTTTTTCACTCCCTGAGTTATCTCCTTTAGCATAATGCTCTCAAGTCATATCCATGTTGCCACAAATGGCAGAATTTCCTTCTTTCTTGAGGATGAATAGTATTCTATTGTATATGTGTAACACCTCTTCGTCCTTCCTTCATGTGTTCACAGACATTTAGGTTGATTCCTTTCCTGGCTATTATGAATAATGCTGCAGTAAGCATGGGAGTACGTGTGTCACTTCAGCACCTGTTTTCATCCCCTTTGTCTATGTCCCCAAAGTGGATTGATGGATCAGAAGGCACTTGTATTTTTAGTTTTTTGAGAACAATCCATACTGTTTTCCAAACTGGCTGAGCAATCTACATTCCCACAGACGATGTAGGAGGTTTCCTATTATTTGGCATCCACACCAACAGTTATTACCTACTGTTTTCTTGATGATAGCCATTCTAACAGGTGGGAACTGATAGTTCATTGTGGTTTTGATTTGCATTTTCTGGTTATTTATGATGTTGGTCATATTTTCATATACCTGTTCTCCATGTGGGTGACTTCTTTTAAAAATGCCTGGTTAGTTCAACTGTCTATTTTTTAAATCAGGTTTTCATTTTTTTATTGCTGTTGAGTTGTATGTGTTTACTACATGTTTTGGATTTTTTAAGAGACCTAAATACAGTTTATCTGCTATGGTTTGCAAAAATTTTCTCCTGTTTGGTAGTTTGCCTTACCAGTTTGTTGATGGTGTCCTTCCGAGCAAAATTTTCTTAGTTTGATGTTGTCCTACTTATTGATTTTTGCTTTTGTCACTTGTGGTTTTGTGTCATATCCAAAATATTATTCCCAAGGCTAATGTAAAGGAGATTCTTCCCTATACTGTCTTCTAGGAGCTTTATAATTTCAAGTCTTATGTTCACATCTTTAATTCATTTCCAGTTCATTTTCATGAGCTGTGAAAGAGTGGAGTCCACTTCCATTTTTCTGTATATGGTCATCCAGTTTTCCCAACACCATTATTGTAAATATCCCTTTCTCCAGTAAGTGTTCTTGGCTTCCTTGTCAAATAATATATGTGGAGGTTTATTTCTGGGCCGTCTATTCTCCTGCATTGGTATGTGTGCCTGGTTTTATGCCAGAACTATAGTGTTCCAACTGTAGCTTTGTAGTATAGTTTGAAATCAGGAAGTGTGATACCTTCAGATTTGTTCTTTTATCTAGTTATTACTCTGGTTCATAGAAAGCTATGAAAATCAACAGTAAAATATATAACATTTAATTCAATATTAATAAATATTAAACAAAATTGCATAGATATTAAATATTTATTAAATAAATATTTTATTTAATATTAATAAAATTAATAAATATTAAAAATAATTTCAAATATAAATAGCAGGACTCATTTAAAAAGTGTGAAGCATAAAGGATCTGAAAAATGTGTAAGGCCTATTCAGAAAAATTTAATTTTTTTCTGAAAGATAACATGAGATTCTATGTATATAAAATAGCATAAATAATGACCAAGTTAAAAGTGGTCAAATATTTGAAACATATATCACAAATTGTTAATATAGAATAAGTAATAACAATGCTCAGTTCTAGGAAATATTGTAAAAAGGAGAAGATATTTATAGAAAAATATCTGCATCACACGTGAAAGTTGATATATAAAAAAACATGTTCATAATAAAAATTATAGAATCATATAATAAGCTCAAGGTAGTCATTCTTTAAAAGAGTGAATTTTTTCTTTAAGAAATCACAAAGTTTCTACTGTTAGGATTGATTTCAAATCATAATGGAATAAACCAAAAGAAATATTACTTATTCTTCCAATGATGATACAAATTTACAACCAATGAGTAAAAAAAAAGTTTGATTTTAATTATCAAAGTAGTTTGAAAACCTACCCACAAAGGACATTTCATATTTCTGAATATGCTGATTAATAAGAATATACTACATGGAATTTTATGGAAGGGTGTAATAGAGGCATTAAGTGTCATTATTACTTTTAAGCTTAATTTTTCCATTTTTTTATGTTAATGTTTTAATAATACATAGCAATTACATAAGGTGAAAATATGTTACCAAAGTACAAAAGTGATTGTATTCTGTCATCGTAATTAGCAGTTAAAGATGTTATTGAATAAAAGGATATAAAGGTAGGCTTGCTCTTTTTCATTTGATTTTTATTTTCTGTGAAGTCCTCTGTTGTATATCATTGTAGAATCTTCAATTCTCTGAGGACATTTTCCCCACTGCTGCCTCTTTCAGGGTCTTTGCCAAAAGATTACACAAAAGATTCATAAATAACTTTGGATCCTAATTCATCTGGGACTTGAGACCACATACAAGCCATGCAAACCTTTCCTCATCCTTCTAACCCTCAGGAGGTTCAGGGATAAAGAAGCAACTGAAACTACTTTGTCTGTAGTCTTTTAGAGACTATGAATATTATTTTCTTTAAGAAACTGTTTGATGTATATTATCAAGATTAATGGATAGTTAATTGAATTTTGCTAAGAAGAAACAAGAGTTTATAATTTAGAGTTGATTGAAGATTTTGATAGGGCTGGATTTGTATATCAACAAATATTAGGTTACCTAAAAGTAGCTGAAATGAAGGACTTCTCGAAGCAAGCTTGAATTGGAAATCATCAGGTGACATAATTTATATTCCTGCAGTTTTTTAAAAGACAAAAGAAGGAAACATATACTAGTGAAACAATAGTGTGTATTTATTTTTTCAAGATACTTAGGAGCAAGGACATGGCTCAAATTTCCAGACACGTGTAAAGCATAGTGGTGTTAAGACTGAAGAAAAGAGAGGTACGTGGGTGTAATGTTTCTTTTTCTATGTCTCAAGTCTCTTATTCTACTTAATTATTTTGCTTAATCTATTGCAACTATTCATTTAGTTTATTGTTAGTTTTGTGATGCTCATATTCAGGGGAGTGCCCAGCTCATCCTAAAACATCTAAGCAGGGCCATCCTTGCATTCTTTACCAAAACCTGAAAACTCTTAGGTATTTACTATGGGAAACGGGCAGATGGTGTGTACAGAGTATCTCCTACTTCTGAAGGAAAGGATATTTTAAACTCATTAAATGAAACCTTTACATACCCAGTTACTTAGAATTTGCATAACGATTGATGTGGTTTTTCATCAAATTATTTATGGCCTTTTAGAAGCGTTGGAGATTGAAGTCTTTTTAGAAGGAATTAGTGCAGTTATTTGTTGTTAAGTAAGGATCAACCACAGAGCAGGCGATGGTCCAAAAGCAGAATGTAAGAGTTTTATTCTGTGGTGTGAATATATTTCTGGCAATTGTATTGAGTAAATATGGATAGAATCCAAAAAAGGAAAGCTATTTCTCTGCCAAACAGTGATAAGTTAGGTAAGGTTTTTTTTTTTCCGCCTCAGTGTAGGTATTATATATATGCTGAGTATGTAGTCAGGACAGGGTGTGACTCAGGAGACACTCAGAACTGTTCCTACACCAAACATAAAAGCCACCAAGAACCTTCTAAATTAGAGTCAAGGTATGGCAAAAGTAAGAGTTGTCAGAGTAGTTTGGAAATTGAGTCCACATAATAAATATTATAACTTAACTAGGTCTGGGGATAAATATTACCTTGAATTAACTCTATATCTTAGTTTCCTACAGCTCTGAAGTTATTACATTAAACAAGATGAAAATGCTGTTTCCAACACATTTTTTACATCCGCTATTAACCATAAAGTGTGACAAAAACACAGAGAAAGTTCTTAATGTGGCTTGGGAGATTTGGAAGGACTTCTCTGAAGAGTTAAATAGAAACAGAGGAATGAATCAGAAAGACCCAGATATAGGTCAGAATCAGCCTAATGCATATAGTAAGGGCAAGGGAAAAAACATAAATGATTATACAAAGTTTTTTCCACACAGGTAGGACATACAAGATGACTTGTGCAGTGGAACAGGCTTTGACAGCATTCGTAGAGGAAACTAGAAATATGTTGTGTCACACACACCTGTTGTGTTTTTAGTTCATTCAGGAAAAAAATGCTACAAGCAGGAAGTGACAAGGAGGAAAACCTTGGTTATTGATAAGGGAAATGTTCTTAAGGAAAGTAGTACACCATGAGCTAATCTATTCCAAAGTGCAAATTAAAATAATGGTGCACCTTTAAAAAATTCTCATGGAAGATTCTATTTTCCTTGCACTACATTATTCAAAAACTTCCATATAAACACTATTTTTTTCTGAAATACAGTCATGACCATTTAATAGGTTATAAAATCAACTTGATGATACATGCATTTATTTTTAATGAGATATATTAGAACATAAACATCAGAGAGTACAGAACCTAAGGGAAAGTTTTTTTTCCCAATATATGTGTGTAAGTATTTGTGTAGGTGTGAGCAGGTACATTGGGCTGCAATATAACATGTCTACCTTACCATATGTTGTAAAAAACATTTGAAAGCCAGGTTTATGATCCACCTATGATATGCTATCAACAGAGCCAAGAGCAGGGATTATTTTTAAAACTCATTATCAAGAAAAACAAAATACATGTAAAATACTTTGCTTGGCTTTTCTGACCAAAACCCACTGTAAGACAATTTTTCCACTTTCTACTCAGATCTTACTTCCATTGCTTTTACATGCAGACTGGGAAAAAGACAGGACCCAGGAATGAGAAACCACACATCTCAAACCAGTTTCATCCTTCTGGGATTGACAGATGACCCTCAGCTACAGATTCTGATTTTTATATTTTTACTGATCACCTACATGTTGAGTGTAACTGGAAACCTGAGCATCATCATCCTCACATTAGTGGATTCTCACCTTAAAACTGCAATGTACTTTTTTCTCCAAAATTTTTCTTTGTTAGAAATCTCATTCACTTCTGCATGCATTCCTAGATTCTTGTACAGTATATCACCAGGTGACAGGACTGTTACATATAATGCTTGTGTATGCCAACTATTTTTTACATATGTTTTTGGAGTAATGGAATTTTTTCTTCTGGCTGCCATGTTCTTTGATTGATATGTAACCATCTGCACACCCTGCATTACATGACTATTATGAACTACAGGGTCTGCAAAAGGCTAATCTTCTGCTGTTGGGTGACTACTCTGCTGATCATATTGCCACCAATTAGCTTGGGACTGGACCTGGAATTCTGTGCCTCTAATGCCATTGACCACTTTGTCTGTGATGCTAACCCTATGCTGAAGATCTCATGCTCAGATACATGGTTCATAGAGCAGATGGTTATTATCTGCTCTGTGATGGTTTTTATTGTAACTCTGGTGTGTGTGGTTCTGTCCTACATGTACATCATCAGAACAAATCTAAGATTCTCCTCTGCTCAGCAGAGGACAAGAGCCTTTTCGACCTGTTCTTCCCACATTTTTGTGGTTTCTATCACCTATGGCAGCTGCATCTTTGTTTATATCAAACCTTCAGCAAAAGATGAAATTTCCATTAATAAGGGAGTAACTATACTCACTACTTCCATTTCCTCCATGTTAAACCCATTCATTTACAGTCTGAGGAACAAACAAGTGAAACAAGCCTTTAATGACTTAGTCAAAAGATTTATATTGCTGTCAAGGAATTAGGGGAACATTGATGTCCAGATCCCCAAGCACTTTTTCTTCTGTTTCTATCTAATTTTGTCTTTTCCTCATCTTTATTTGTCCTTCCATCCAGTACTGACCCTGGTCAATTTACCACTTTCATCTCCTTATAAAATAGCTTCTTTCAGATGACAATTGTAATGAAGAAAAATGAGAATAGGTGTTTCAGGAAATCTAAACATGACTTCATTCCTAAGATTTCCTCACCATTGCTGAAAGGATAGGGTAATTTATGTTAAAATATTAGTACAATAGTGAACATCATTACTGAAAAGAAAGCACACAGGAAAACAAAAATAAAATAAAAACCTTAGTCTAATGAGAAGGGACTTAATATTGAAAAGAATCAATACTTTTCTAAGTGTTATGAGGTAAAATTTCATAAATGCTAAATATATTTCAATTAGGGAATATGAATAAGATTTATGATTTGAAGGAAGCATTTTTAATGGAGTATCTTTAAAATCACTTGTTTCACTTATTATTTTATTGACCAGATCCTGTCCAATATAAAAGTTATTTAAAATTTGCCAAAGGGACATGATTTAAGTTACAAGGAAAAGAGAAATGCACTGGCAATTCCTGTTTAAGATAAATCCTTCACTGAAGTTACATAAAACAGATTAACATTCATATTCCAATTAAAATCTTCAATCTTGAATGTAGAGCATTTAAAATACAGATGGCAGCAAGCACAAGGAAACTAATGTAGGGCTAGAAGAGTGATAAATAAGCAGTAAGCGAAATATACTGGGAGTGAAAAAACAGAATAAAATGTGAAAACAAATATCAATGAGATGATTTTCTATTGTGAAAGGAAAAATTCTGTTTAAGAATCCAAATTATGCACATAACAATAATTCCTTTAAGAAAGACTAGCATTTCATTACTCAATACATTATGTATCAACTTCCACTTCTGTAGTTGAACATAGCAAAATTTCCTTTGATTCTTGTTCTCATACTTCAGCCCACTTCTCATACTGTCACTTATGCAGGCAGGAATTGTCCCCTCATTTTTCAACTTCTAAACCCAAAGGGCCATCCAGTTAAAATGACATTCCCACAGGAATTTTTTGTTGACCTTGTCTTATGATTGCACCAACAGTACCACCAGGTCTTGGTCAGTCCGACTCATCCACACTAGTGTCATCACTTACCTGCTGCTTTCATTCCTTACCAAACTGCATTTCATCTTTACTTGTCCTTCTACTCTCAGTGGCAAATGCCTTGGAGAATGTTTGCTTCATATGCCAAATTCTAGAATGCTTTATGTCTGGTGCCTAGACCAATATTAGTTACATAAGGGTATAAGTTACCAATATGATGATTTGTAGCTTCAGAAGATGCAAACGAGAACTAACATATGAAGAGAAAAAACACTGAAGTAACAATGAATTGAATCTGTGAATAACAGATAAAGAATGGCATGACTGTAAGAAAGAATCCTGTTAAAATATTTATTTTTAACTATCTAAAGGAAATAAAATGTAAGCCACAACTTGTTGAAAATGTATTTTGATAAACATGAAAATAATCCTACAACATATATGTGTATTCATAATTTACACTGGAGAAATGTGGAGAAATCAAAGTTTAAAAGCATGAATTATTGAAAGGGGATTAAAGATGATGGCATGAGAAATGAGACAGAAACCTTCCCCCAAACCACATATAATACGAAAATATAGTTAATACAACTAATCCTAAAAGAGCAACAGGAAAGAAGGCTGTGCCAGACTGTATACAACTAGAGAAAAGAAGAGACCTCATGGAACAGGGCAACATATCAAAGCTGTGATCCACTTGGATCCAAGCCCTTTCCAACCCCAGATCACTAGCATGAGGAAGAGAAACAGAGTGTGGAAGGGTTCAGACCTAGGACTGCTGAAACCCAGCCCTGAAGATCTGCTCTGGTAGTACAAACCTACATTACATGGTGCTCTGGAGATTAGTGGGGTTGGAAAGCTAAAACAGGTGGAATACTTGGAGAGACTGAGATTCCAGCTGCTTGTGGAAAGCAGGGATCCACATCTGGCTGCTCTTGGACAAAAGAAAGGCAGATAGTCTGAGAGACTTACTAACAGCAAGAGGATTGCTAAAGGGGCAAGGATTGCAGAGAGCTTGCTGCTCAGGAGAAAGGGCAGGTGGAAAAAATTGGGCACACTCTGCCCAGAAAATTAGGAACTTTCAAGAGTTATAGGTGCTCCATTCCCCTGCCTGGTTATCCAGCTTCAAGGCCTCCCACCATAGTACGCAGCCCACTGCACCTTCCTCCTGGCTGGCACCAGCTTGAAAACTGGCTACCCCTGCTCTTGTACCAGGCCAGCCAGGGGGAGGCCCAGCCTATTGCAGCTACAAGCACAAACCATAGAAGATTCTACCTGCATGCTTGGCTCAGTGGCCCTGGCAATGGAGACAGGCGCTGCACTGAGAAGCAGGAAACAGCTCTTTCCTCCTGACAAGCACCAGTGACACTCACCTGCGACCCCTGCCATTGCTTCAGGGGCTGAGCAGGTCCAGACAGTATAGCTTCTGGCACTAGAGGGCACCACATACACAAATTGAATTCATCAATCTTCCAGAAAGAGACTTCAAAATAAAAATCATAAACATGCTCATGGCGGTACAGAAAAATACTCAAGACCACAGGGAAGAATGAGATTCAATCACTAAAGAACACATTATCTGAAATGAAACACACAATGGAGGGATTTTAAAGGAGATTAGAAGAAGCAGAGGAGACAGTAAATGAAGTAGAAATCAGAGAAGGGGAATACAAAGAAGCTGAAGCACAGAGGAAAAAGGATCTCTAGAAATAAAAGAACAATTTTAGTACTATGTGACCAATCAAAACAGAATAAATCATTTGCATTATAGTGGTACCAGAAGAAGAAAAGAGAGAAAAGGATAGAAAGTGACTTGAGGAGATAATTGATAAAAACTTCCCCAATCTAGGGAAGGAGTTATTCTCTCAGGCCATGGAGGTGCACAAAGCTCCCAACACAAGGGACCCAAGGAAGGCAATATCAAGACATATAATAATTAAGATGTCAAAGATAAGGGATAATGACAGAATATTAAAAGCAACCAGAGAGAGAATCAAGATAACATACAAAGGAAAACCCATCAGGCTATCATCAGACTTCTCAGCAGAAAACTTACAGGCAGGAAGGGAGTGGCATGATATATTTAATACAATGAAGCAGAAGGGTCTCCCACCAATAAGACTCTACCCAGCAAGATTATCATTTAAATTGAAGAAAGGATTAAACAATTTTCAGATAAAAAGCTGAATTTAGCTCCCACAAACCATCTACCTAGTGTATTTTGGAGGTACTGCTATAGATGGAAGTGTTCCTAAGGCTAAATAGCTGTCACCAGAGAAAATAATATGACACTAAGAAAGTAGAACAATTAATTACTAAGCAGATGCAAAATCAAATCAAATATCCCCAATGTCAATCGAGGGATACATAAAGAGTCCAGAATATAATACCTAATATATTAACAATTGTGGAGCAAGAAAAAACAGAACCATTATATTGTGTTTATAATAGCATACTAAGTGAGTTAAATTAGACCGTTAGATAATGAGGAAGTTAAACTTGAAACTTTGATAACCACAAAACGAAAGCTTGCAATGGCAATAAGTACATACCTATCGATAATCATTCTGAAGGTAAATGGTCAGAATGCACCAATCAAAAGACATAGAGACACTGAATGGATAAAAAAACAAGACCCAACTATATACTGACCACAACAGCTCACTTCAAACCCACAGACTTACAAGGACTAAAAGTGAAGGGATGGAGAAAGATATTTCATGCATTTAATAGGGGGAAAAAAACAGGAGTTGAAATACTTGTACCAGACAAAATAAACTTCCAAACAAAGAAAGTAACAAGAGACAAAGAAGGACATTACATAATGATAAAGGGTCAATCAAACACAGGGATGGAATCATTATAAATATCTATGAACCTAACACAGGCACATCTACATATGTGAAACAAATATTAACAGAATTAAAGGGGGAAATAGAATGCAATGCATTCATTTTAGGACACTTCAACACACCATTCACTCCAAAGGACAGATCAACCAGACAGAAAATAAGTAAGGAAACAGAGGCACTGAACAACACATTTAGAAGAGATGGACCTAACAGACTTCTACAGAGCCCTCCATCCAAAACAGCAGGATACATATTCTTCTCAAATGCCCATTGAATGTTTTCAAGAATAGATCATATACTAGGCCATGAAAAGAGCCTCAGTAAATTCAAAAAGATTGAAATTGTACCAGTCATCTTCTCAGACCACAAAGGTATGAAACTAGAAATAAATTACACAAAGAAAATGAAAAAGCCCACAAACACATGGAGGCTTAACAACATGCTCCTAAGTAATCAATGGATCAATGACCAAAAAAAACATAGATCAAGCAATATATGGAAACAAATGACAACAATAATTCAACACCAAAATATCTCTGGGACATAGAAAAGGCCGTGCTAAGAGAGAAGTATATTGTAATATATGCCTACTCAGGAGAGAAGAACAATCCCATATGAGCAGTCTAAATTCACAATTAATGAAACTAGAAAAAGAACAAATGAGGCCCAAAGTCAGTAGACAGAGGGATATAATAAAGATTAAAGCAGAAAATAAATAAAATTGAGGAGAAAAAAACAATAGAAAGAATCAATGAAAGCAAGAGCTTGTTCTTGGAGAAAATAAACCAATTAGATGAACACCTAGCCACACTTATTAAAAAAAAAAGAGAGTCTATGCACATAAACAGAATTAGAAAAGAAAAGTCACTAAGGCACCACAGAAATACAAAGAATTATTAGATACTAGTATGAACAATTATATGCTAACAAAGTAGATAATCTAGTAGAAATGGACAATTTTCTAGAAAAATACAACCTTCCAAGGATAACCCAGGAAAAAACAGGAAATATGAACAGACTAATTAACAGCAATAGATTGAATTGGTAATAAAAAACTACCTAAGAATAAAACCCCTATACCCGACGATTTCACCATTGAATTTTATTAAAGACTTAGTGAAGACATGCTACCCATCCTCCTTAAAGATTTCCAAAAACCAGAAGAGGAGGGAATACTTCCAAACTCATTCTATGATGCCAGCATAAGAATAATACCAAAAACCAGGAAAAGACACAACAACAAATGAAAACTACACATCAGTATCCCTGATAAGCATAGACACAAAAATACTTATATAAGCACCTTGAATTTGAAAATACATAAAAAAATATCATCGATCATGATCAGGTAGGGTTTATTCCAGTGATGCAATGATGGTACCATATTTGAAAATCCATCAGCATACACCACATCAACAAAAAGGACAAAACCACATGGTCATCTCCATAGATGCTGAAAAAGCATTTGACAAAATTCAACACCCATCAAAGAAATATCTGTGAGTACTAAATTTTAACAAAATTAATTTTATTAACAAAGTATGATAAAAGTAAAAGGTAATATATTTATATGATATACATTATGAATATTAAAATAATGGTAATAAATGATGTTAATTGGATTATATACTATAAAAACTGTAAAATTACATTTTAAAAATCAGGTAACAAATACAGAGAAACAAGTAATAAGTGGAAATGGAAAAAGAAGTAAAAACCAGAAAAGAGGAGAAAAGAAAAAATGGTCTTTAGCCTGGATGTTCAATCTCATTGAGGAAATCCTGCCTCTAGGCATTTTTCTAATTGCTAATCATCTGTTCTGTGCAGAGTCTTCTCAGGGGAGCCCATTAAGAACAAAGAGGGCCCTGCATGAATTTCCCAATATTTAAGGGTGTTTGAGAGAAAGGTTCTCCAAGTTTTAGCCCCCATTGAATACCAAAAGTGTTTAGTGGCCTTCCACATCTCAACCAGATGAAAGCATCTGGGCAGGTATCCTCACCCTATGGCTACCTCAGATTTCTGAGATATTTAGCTTCTCTGATTCTTTGATTCTGCCATAACCTATGCTCTTAATCCATCATCTTAAATCCAGACAACATATATACTTCAGCTAATATTTTATTTTTGCTTTTTTCTCCAAGTGGAAGTTCCTTAGCCTATGTACACCACTACATGAAGAGTGTAGAGTTCAGCTTCTGAAAATCATGTCCTCAGCGATACGAATGAATATAACTACTGTCACACCACTGATTTCTGACTTCTTTAACCAAAGGTGAAAAACCATTTTCTATTCAAGCTTGGTTTATCCTCTGGGCTCATAGCTTGGTCACAAATGTATATGTTATCCATGATATTAGTTTTCTAGACCATAACCTGGTTGCTCTTTGCTACTATTTAGTCACACATTATCTCAATGTGAGATCCGAACAAAGGATAAACATGCTCATGATTCAGATAAGTTTCAATTGTTATTTCATGCAAGATAAATAGAGATTGAAGAATATGGCTAAGAGGAGGGAGGTTGCTTAAACTGGTGTGACTTTCCTGCCGTGTTAGAAGCCAAGCAATTCTGCTATCATTAGGCAATGACACTGTCCCTGAGAGCTTACTCAGTGCTGAGTAGAGGTAAGAGGGCCGTGTGCTTGCCTTACACATAGCCAGTTGCGAGTAGTGATTTATTCTAATCTCATCAAGCAGGTAAATTTTGTAGAAAATTATTCAGTAACCTATGTTTTGCAAATATTCTTGGGTGAGAATTTTTAAACATTCATAAAAGGAGACAAGATACAATAATTACCAGACATGTACTCATTGCCTAGTTTCCATAGTTATCAATATATTAAAAATACTTTTCTATCACTCTCTGATATTTTATTTTTTGGCTAGCATTTCACCTTATACCATTCACCCATACATTCATTACATTTCACCCAAGTTTATCTGTAAATATGGTTAACTGATAAGGAAAATTTCTTTATAAGAATAATACCATTAAGCCATTATCCCACATATCAATATTATCAATAAATCATAATAGATTTTTATATTCTGTATGTATTTGTATTTCCCTGGACAACATAAAGATGTTTTGTTTTTGTTTTGTATTTCTTTTAGGTAAGATGTTTGGATCAAAATCTAGCATATTACTTTTAGTAGTTATGTTACTTACATCATTTAAAAATTTACTTATGATCCTTTCACTTTTTCTTGCTTTAATTAAGGGAGAAATGAGGTCATTTGTAGTGAATGACATCTTTGAATATTTAACTGATTGCTTCCTTATGGTGTCACTTATCTTTGTTTCTCAGTCATCCACTTTCTTCTTACATGTTAGCTAGATTTAATTATTGATTTGATTTAGATTCATGGTTTGTTTTTGTTTTGTATTTCTTTTAGGTAAGATTGGATCAAAATCTAGCATATTACTTTTAGTAGTTATGTTACTTACATCATTTAAAAATTTACTTATGATCCTTTCACTTTTTCTTGCTTTAATTAAGGGAGAAATGAGGTCATTTGTAGTGAATGACATCTTTGAATATTTAACTGATTGCTTCCTTATGGTGTCACTTATCTTTGTTTCTCAGTCATCCACTTTCTTCTTACATGTTAGCTAGATTTAATTATTGATTTGATTTAGATTCATGGTTTTAGCAAAATGATCAATAGGTGGGGTGGTATGTTTTCTGTTGGACCACATCGTGACCCTTACAATGTACATTTGACATACTTTTAGCAATGCTTAGATTAGTCAGTGTATTCAGGTCTTGGCAGCCTGATGTCTCTATTATGAATATCCCCATCAATAATTCACAAATGGTGTTTAGCACACAGTAACACGTTGTTGAGCTTCATTCTTCTCTTAATAGGTTTTGAAACATTGTTTTCTTTTGTATTTCTGTGAATTCATGGCTTTTTTGATAACGTATTTGACTCCAAGGAAAGGTAGAAAGGAGCATTGCCTCCTTTATCAATGTTTTGTGGTAGTAATCTGATGTCCTAGTGACTTCCACTGGTGATCAATTTCCATTTGAAGACTATAAGATCATGGATTTTAAAAATATATTATCTATGTTTTATTAAATTCATTATGCTATTTGCAAACTCAATTGTCCCATTTTGTTTTGTTTTATTTTTGTGTTATCATTAATGTACAATCACATGAGCAACATTATGGTTACTAGACTCCCCCCATTATCAAGTCCCCACACCATACCCCATTACTGTCGCTGTCCATCAGTGTAGTAAGATGCTGTATAAACACTAGTTGTCTTCTCTGTGCTGTACTGCCTTCCCTGTGCCCCATCCCGCCTACATTATGTTTGCTAATCATAATGCCCCTTTTTCCCCCTTATCCCTAACTTCCCACCCATCCTCCCCAGTCCCTTTCCCTTTGGTAACTGTTAGTCCACTCTTGGGTTCTGTGAGTCTGCTGCTGTTTTGTTTCTTCAGTTTTTCTTTGCTCTTATTCTCCACAGATGAGGGAAATCATTTGATACATGTCTTTCTCCGCCTGGCTTATTTCACTGAGTATAATACCCTCTAACTCCATCTATGCTGTTGCAAATGGTAGGATTTGTTTTCTACTTATGGCTGAATAATATTCCATTGTGTATATGCACCACATCTTCTTTATCCATTCATCTACTGATGGACACTTAGGTTGCTTCCATTTCTTGGATATTGTAAATAGTGCTGTGATAAACATATGGGTGCATATGTCTTTTTGAAACTTGGCTCCTGCATTCTTAGTGTAAATTCCTAAGAGTGGAATTCATGGGTCAAATTGTATTTCTATTTTTAGTTTCTTGAGGAACCTCCATACTGCTTTCCACAGTAGTTTAGCTGATTTACATTCCCACCAGCAGTGTAGGAGGGTTCCCCTTTTTCCACATACACACCAGCATTTGTTGTTTGTCTTTTGCATGTTCGCCATCCTAACTGGTGTGAGGTGATATCTCATTATGGTTTTAATTTGCATTTCGCTGATGGTTAGCGATGTGGAGCATCTTTTCATATGCCTGTTGGCTATCTGAATTTCTTTTTTGGAGAATTGTCTGTTCAGATCGTCTGCCCATTTTTTCAATGGATTATTTTCATTTTTTTTGTTGAGGCATATGAGCTCTTTATATATTTTGAATGTCACTCCTTTATGAGATATGTCATTTATGAATATATCCTCCCATACTGTAGGGTGAGTTTTTGTTCTACTGATGGTGTCGTTTGCTATACAGAAGCTTTTTAGTTTGATATAGTCCCACTTGTTCATTTTTGCTTTTATTTCTGTTGCCCAGGGAGATATGTTCATGAAGAAGTTGCTCATGTTTATATTCAAGAGAGTTTTGCCTATGTTTTCTTCTAAGAGTTTTATGGTTTCATGACTTGCATTCAGGTCTTTAATTCTTTCTGAGTTTACTTTTGAGCTTGGAGTTGGACAATTACACAGTTTCATTCTCTTACATGTAGCTGTCCAGTTTTGCCAACACCAGTTGTTGAAGAGGCTGTCATTTCCCCATTGTATGTCCATGGCTCCTTTATTGTATATTATTTGACTATATATGGCTGGGTTTATATAAGGGCTCTCTAACCTGTTCCATTCGTCCATGGTTCTGTTCCTGTGCCAATACCAAATTTTCTTGATTATTCTGGCTTTGTAGTAGAGCTTGAAGTTGAGGAGCATAATTCCCCCTGCTTTATTCTTCCTTCTCAGGATTGCTTTGGCTATTCAAGGTGTTTTGTGGTTCCATTTGAATTTTAGGACGATTTTTTCTAGTTTGTTGAAGAATGCTGTTGGTATCTTGAGAGGAATTGCATTGAATCTTTAGATTGCTTTAGGCAGGATGGCCACTTTGACAATATTAATGCTTCCTATACATAAGGACGGGATGTGTTTCCATTTATTGGTATCTTCTTTAATTTCTCTCATGAGTGTCTTGTAGTTATCAGAGTATAGGTCTTTCACTGCTTTAGTTAGGTTTGTTCCTAGGTATTTGATTCATTTTGATGCAACTGTGAATGGATTTTTTTCCTGATTTCTCTCTCTGCTTTTCATTATAAGTGTCTAGGAATGCCACAGATTTCTGTGTATTAATTTTGTTTGCTGAATTCAGATGTTAGATGTAGTATTTTTGAAGTAGATTCTTTAGGGTTTTTTAATGTACAATATCATGTCATCTGCAAACAGGGACAGGTTAGCTTCCTCCTTGCCAATCTGGATGCCTTTTATTTCTTTGTGTTGTCTGATTACCATGGTTAGGCCCTCCAGTACTATGTTGAATAGATGTGGGGAAAGTGAGCATCCTTGTCTTGTTCCTTATCTTAAAGGAAAATCTTTCATCTTCTCGCTGTTGACTGTGATGTTGCCTGTGGGGTTGTCATATGTGGCCTTTATTATGTTGAGGTACTTGCCTTCTATACTCATTGTGTTGAGAGTTTTTATCATGAATGGATGTTGAATTTTGTCAAATGCTTTTTCATCATCTATGGAGATGATCATGTGGTTTTTGTTCTTTTTTTGATGTGGTGGATGATGTTGATGGATTTTCGAATGTTGTACCATCCTTGCATCCCTGGAATAAATCCTACTTGATCCTGATGGATGATCTTTTTGATATATTTTTGAATTCATTGTGCTCATATTTTGTGAGTAATTTTGCTGCTATGTTCATGAGGGATGTTGGTCTGTAATTTTCTTTTTTTGTGGTGTCTTTGCCTGCTTTTAGTATTAGAGTGATGCTGGCCTCACAGAATGAATTTGGAAGCATTCCCTCTTCTACTCTTTGGAAAAAATTAAGGAGGATAGGTTTTAGGTCTTCACTAAATATTTGATAAAATTCAGCAGCGAAGCCTTCTGGTCCAGATGTTTTGTTCTTAGGAAGTTTTTTGATTAGCAGTTGGATTTTGTTGCTGGTAATTGGTTTGTTCATATTTTCTGTTTCTTCCTTGGTCATCCTTGGAAGGTTGTATTTTTCTAGAAAGTTGTTCATTTCTCCTGGGTTATCTAGTTTGTTAGCATATAATTTTTCATAGTATTCTCTAATAATTCTTTGTATTTCTGCAGTGTCCATAGTGATTTTTCCTTTCTCATTTCTGACTCTGTTTATGTGTGTAGACTCTCTTTTTCTCTTGATAACTCTGGATAAGGGTTTATCTATATTATTCATTTTCTCAAAGAACAAGCTCTTGGTTTCATTGATTCTTTCTATTGTTTTATTCTTCTCAATTTTATTTATTTATGCTCTAATCTTTATTATGTCCCCCCTTCTTCTGACTTTGGGCCTCATTTGTTCTTCTTTTTCTAGTTTCATTAATTGTGAGTTTAGACTCGTCATATGGGATTGTTCTTCTTACCTGAGGTAGGCCTGTATTGCAGTATGCTTTCCTCTTAGCATGGTCTTGGCTCCATCCCACAGATTTTGTGGTGTTGAATTATTGTTGTCATTTGTCTCCATATATTGCTTGATCTCTGTTTTTATTTGGTCATTGATCCATTGATTATTTAGGAGCATGTTGTGAAGCCTCCATGTGTTTGTGGGATTTTTCATTTTCTTTGCCTAATTTATTTCTATTTTCATACCTTTGTGTTCTGAGAAACTGGTTGCTACAATTTCAATCTTTTTGAATTTACTGAGGTTCTTTTGGGGCCTAGTATATGACCTATTCTTGAAAATGTTCCATGTGCACTAGAGAAGAATGTGTATTATGCTGCTTTTGGGTGTAGACTTCTATATGTCTCTTAGGTCTATCTGTTCTAATGTGTTGTTCATTGCCTCTGTGTCCTTACTAATTTCTCTCTGGTTGATCTGTCCTTCAGAGTGAGTGGAGTGTTGACGTCTCCTAGAATGAATGCATTGCATTCTATACCCCATTTTATTTCAGTCAGTATTTCTTTCACATATGTAGATGGCCCTGTGTTGGGAACATATATATTTATAATGGTTATATCTTCTTGTTTAATTGTCCCCTTTATCATTATGTAATGTCCCTCTTTGTCTCTTGTGACTTTCTTTGTGTTGAAGATTATTTTGTCTGATATAAGTACTGTAGGTTCTGCATTTTTCTCTCTATTACAGTTGCATGAAATATCTTTTTCCATGCCTTCACTTTTAGTCTGTGTATGTTTTTGGATTTAAAGTGTGTCTCTTGTAGGCAGCATTTAGATGTGTCTTGTTTTTATATCCATTCAGTGACTCTATGTTTTTTGATTGGTGCACTCAGTCCATTTACATTTAGGGTGATTAGCGATAAGTATGCACGTATTGCCATTTAGATTCATGGTTACTAAATCTTCAAGGTTGACTTCCTTACTATCTAAGAGTCTAACTTAACTAACTTAATATGCTATTACAAGCACAATGTAATGTTTCTTTTCTTTTTCTCCTCCTTTTCTTCCTCCTCCATTCTTTATATATTAGGTGTCATATTCTACACTCTATGTCTATCCCTTGATTGACTTTGGGGATATTTAATTTTATTTTGCATTTGCTTAGTAATTAATGGTTCTACTTTCTTTACTCTGGTTTTATTACTTCTGGTGACAGCTTTAAATCTTAGGAACACTTCCATCTATGGCAGTCCCTCCAAAATAGACTGTAGAGATGGTTTATGGGAACTACATTCTCTTAGCTTTTGCTTATCTGGAAATTGTTTAATCTCGCCTTCAAGTTTAAATGGTAATCTTGCTGGATAAAATATTTTTAGTTCCAGGCCCTTCTGCTTCATTGCATTAAATACATCATGCCGCTCCCTTCTGGCCTGTAATGTTTCTGCTGATGTTAGCCTGATGGGCTTTCCTTTGTAGGTGATCTTATTTCTCTCTCTGGCTGCTTTTCACATTCTGTCCTTATCCTTGGTCTTTGCCATTTTTATTACTATATATCTTGGTGTTGTCTTCTTTGATTCCCTTATGTTGGTAGATCTGTGAATCCATGGCCTGTGATACTATCTACTTCCACAGATTGGGGAAGTTTTCAGCAATTACCTCCTCAAAGACACTTTCTATCCCTTTTTCTCTATCTTCTTCATCTGGTACCCCTATAATGTGAATATTGTTCTATTGGGATTGGTCACACAGTTCTCTCAATATTCTTTCATCTTAGAGAACCATTTTCCTCTCTGTGCCTCAGCCTCTTTGTATTCCTCTTCTCTAGTTTCTATTTCATTTATATTCTCCTACAACATATCTAATCTTCTTTTAATACCCTCCATTGTGCTCTTCAATGATTGGATCTCTGAACAGAATTCATTCCTGAGTTCTTAAATATCTCTCCGTACCTCCATTAGCATGGTGATGATTTTTATTCTGAACTCCCTTTCAGGAAGAGTCTTAAGGTCCATGTCATTTAAATTTTTCTCAAGAGTTACATTAATTTTACTGTGGACCAGGTTCCTTTGGCATTTCATATTTCTGTGTGGAGCCCTCTGGTGTCCAGAAGTTCTACTCTCTGGAGCTGCTCAGTCCCTGAAGCAATGTTGGGGGTTGCAGTGAAGCGGTATTGGTGCCTTGGTGGTGGAAAGAGCTGTTTCCTGCCTTCCAACTGCTATGCCTGTTTCCACTGCCTGATCTAGTGGGACGAGCATACAGGTGTAAGCTTTTGTCCCAGAGCAGCCGGATATGGATCCCTGCCATCCACAAGTGGCTGGAATCTCAGTCTCTCCTGAAAGTCTGCCTGTCTTAGCTTTCCAACCCCGTAATCACACGAGTATCATGAAAGCACCATGAAATGCTGGTTTTTGCTCCCAGAGCTTATGTCTAGTGTTAGGTATTCAGCAGTCCCAGGCTTCCATTCTCTGCTTGCTCAGTTCATCTTCCTCCCACCGGTGAGCTGGGAAGTGGAAGTGTTCGGGTCCTGCTGGGCTACAGCTTTGGTACGTAACCCTGTTCCATGATGTCTGGTCTTTTCTCCAGGTTTATGCAGGCTGGCATGGTCCTCTTTCCTGTTGTTCTTTCAGGATTAGTTGTAATAATTATATTTTCATATTATATGTGGTTTTAGGAGGAAGCCTCTGTCTCACCTCTCACGCTACCATCTTTAACCTATTATTTATTTTTTATTAAGGTATTATTGGTATACACTGATATGAAGGTTTCACATGAAAAATAATGTGGTTACTACATTCACACATGTTATAGAGCCTTCCCTTCCCCAGTCCTGTCACTTTCCAGAAGTGTAATAGGATGGCACAGAGTCACTATTTGCCTTCTCTGTAGTATACTGTCTTCCCCATGTTCCCCCCACACATGTGTGCCAATCATAATACCCCTCAATATCCTTCTCCCTCCCTTGCCATCTGCGATCTCTCAACCCTCCCCTTTAGTGACTGCTAGTCCCTTCTCGGAGTCTGTGAGCCTGCTGGTGTTTTGTTCCTTCAGTTTTACTTCATTGTTATACTCCACAAATGAGGGAAATCATCTGGTATTTGTCTTTCTCTGCCTGCCTTATTTCACTGAACATAATTTTGTCCAGGTCCTTCCATGTTGTTGCAAATGGTAGCATTTGCTTCTTCCTTACGGCTGGATAGTATTCAGTTGTGTTTATGCACCACATCTTCTTTATTTTCTCATCTACTAATGCACACTTAGGTTACTTCCATATCTTGGCTACTGTAAATAGTACTGCAATAAACATAGGGGTGCATATGTCTTTTTGAATCTGAGAACTTGTATTCTTTGGATAAATTCCTAGGAATGGAATTCCTGGGTCAAATTGTATTTATATTTTTAGATTTCTGTGGAACCTCCATATTACTTTACACAATGGTTGAACCCTCTTATATTCCCACCAGCAGTGTAGGAGGGTTCCCCTTTCTCTGCCTCCTCACTAGCATTTGTTGTTTCCTTAGTCTTTTCAATGCTGGCCGTCGTAACTGGTGTGAAGTGATAGCTCATTGTGGTTTTTATTTGCATTTCCCTGATAATTAACAATGTGGAACATCTTTTCATATGCCTGTTAGCCATCTGAATTTCTTCTTTGGAGAATTGTCTGTTCATATCCTGTGCCCATTTTTTAATTGGATTATTTGCTTATTGGGTGTTGAAGTGTGTGAGTTCTTTATATATTTTGGATGTTAACCTCTTGACAGATATGTCATTTACAAATATATTCTCCCATACTGTAGGATGTGTTTTTGTGCTGTTGATGGTGTCTTTTGTTGTACAGAAACTTTTAAGTTTGATGTAGTCCCATTTGTTCATTTTGCATGTTTCCCTTGCTTGAGGAGATGTGTTCAGCAAAAAGTTGTTCATGTTTACATTCAGGAAATTTTTGCCTATGTTTCCTTCTAAGAGATTTTGGTTTCATGACTCACATTCATGTCTTTAATCGTTTTGTGTTTACTTTTCTGTATAGGATTAGACAATAATAAAATTTCAGTCTCTTGGATGTTGGCATCCAGTTTTGCCAACACCTGTTCTTGAAGAGGCTTTCATTTCCCCATTGTATGTCCATAGCTCCTTAATTGTATATTAATTGACCATATATGCTTGGGTTTATATGTGTGCTCTCTCTCCTGTTCCTTTGGTCTATGGGTCTGTTCCTGTGCCAGTACCAAATTGTCTTGTTTACTGTGGCTTTGTCATAGAGCTTGATGTCGTGGAGCATAATCTCCCCAGTTTCACTGTTCCTTCTCAGGATTGCTTTGGCTATTTGGGGTGTTTTTCGGTTCCATATGAATTTTAGAATGATTTTCTCTAGTTAATTGAAGAATGCTGTTTTTATTTTGATAGGAATTGCTCTCAATCTGTAGATTGCCTTTGTCAAAATGGCCATTTTTACAATATTAATTCTCCCTATTCATGAGAATGTGATGTATTTCCATTTATTGGTATTTTCTTTAATTTCTCTCATGAGTATCTTGTAGTTTTCAGAGTATAGGTCTTTCACTTCTTTTGTTAGGTTTGTTTCCAGGTATTTGATCTTTTTGTTGCAACTATGAATGGATTTGTTTTCCTTATTTCTCTCTCTGCTAGTTCCTCTTAGTATATAGGAATGCAACAGATTTCTGTATATTAATTTTTAGTCCTGCAACTTTACTGAATTCAGATATTAGATCTAGTAGTTTTGCAGTGGATTCTTTAGGGCTTTTTATGTACAGTATCATGTCATCTGCACTCTTTGTCAATTAATATATGTGGAGCTTTATTTCTGGCCTGTCTATTCTACTCCATTGTTCTATATGTATGTCTTGATGCCACGACCGTCTGTAGCTTTCTTCTTTAGTTTGTAATCAGGAAGTGTGATTACCCCATATTATTATTTCTTCTGATTATTACTCTCATTGTTTCATAGAAAACTATTAAAATCAATATTGAAATATTCAAATTTCTATTAAATATTAAATTAAAATTTTTATTTAACATTTTCAATATTTAGTAATTAAACATTTTATTCATTGTTAATAAAATTAATAAATATGAAAAAGAAATAATTTCAAAAATAAATAGCTTGAATCATTTAAAAAGTACTGAGTATGAAAGATATGAAAAGTATATAAGGCCTATTTAGAAAAATAGAATTTTTTTCTGAAAAGTAATATGAAATTCTATGTAAATAATATAGAATAAACTCATTTAAAGACCATCTTACAAGTGGTGAAATAGTCACAATGCACATAACAGGATATACGTACATACATAATAAGATATATATACATGAGCAATAGTAATTTATGCTTAGTTTTAGGAAATATTGTCAGTAGAGCAGGATATTTGTACAAAAATGTCTGTATCACAGCTGAAGGTTGAGTTAAAAAGATTTATATATTTATAATAAAAATTGTTGAGTCACTTAATAAGCTCAAGATAGTCATTTTTTATAATAGTGAAACATTTTTTAAGCAAACACAAAGTGTCATCTGTTCGAATTCATTTCAAATTGTGATGGAATGCACCAAAATGAAATACTGTGTCTTCTCCAAATGATACAGATTTCTAACTATTGAGTAAAAAGGTTTGTTTTTAATTGTCAAAATAATTTGAAAGCCATGATATAAAGGGTGCTTCATATTTATGAACATGTTAGTTCATAAGAATATATTTACGTTGGATTATATGGAAATGTATAATAGACTAAGGGCGGTTATTACCTTTACTTTATTTTTCCATTTTTCTTATGTTAATTTTTTAATAATAAATAGGCATTACTTATGGCAAAAATATGTTACCAAAGAAGAAAAGGTGTAATTGTATTCTCGTACAGTAATTAGCCACTATAGGTGATATTGAAGAAAAGGAGTAGAAAGTAGGCTTGCTCTTTCTCATTTGATTTATATTTTGTGCAAAGTCCTTTGTTGGATAGCACTGTGGAATCTTCAGTTCTCTGAGGACATTGTCCCCACTGCTGCCTGTTTCAGAGTCCTTGCCAAAATATTTCACAAAAGACTCATAAATAACTTTGGATCCTAATTCATCTGGGACTTGAGTCCACATACAAGCCATGCAAACCTTTCCTCATCCTTATAACCCTCAGGATGTTCAGGGATAAAGAAGCAACTGAAAACACCATGTCTGTAGTATTTGAGAGACTTAGAAAATTATTTTCTTTTAGAAACAGTTTTATATGTTTTACCAAGATTAGGGAGATATGAATAGTTAGTTGAATTGTGCTAAAAGAAACAGGAGTTTATAATTTTGAGTTGATTGAAGGCTTTGATAGGGCTGGATTTGTATATCAACATCTATTAGGTAACCTAAAATAGGTGAAACAAAGGACTTCTGGAAGCAACCTCGAATTGGAAATCATCTGCTGACATAATTTAGATCCTTGCATTCTCTGAAATGCTTAGTTTTCTATAAGACAAGAGAAGTAAACATCCATTAGTCAAACAATAGTGTTAATTTATTTTCAAGATATTTGGGAGCAAGGACATGGCCTAAAGTTTCAAGACTTGTGTAGGGCAGAGTTGTGTTATGACAGAAGAAAGGAGAGGTAGGTGGCCTGTATATGTTTCCTTTCCATATCTTGTGTTGACTCAACTATTTAATTATTTTAATTACTGAATCTATTGTAACTATTCAGTTAACTTATTGTTAGTTGTGTGATGTTCACATTCATGGGAGTGCCCTGCTCATCCTAAAACATCAAACCAGGGTCATCCTTTCATTCCTTTACCAAAACCTGAAAACTCTTGGAGGTTTACTATGGGTAATAGGCAAGTGGTTGATACAGAGTTTGTCCCACTTCTTAAGGAAAGGACTATTTTTAAAGTAATTAAGTGAAACTTTCTCATAGCCAGTTAATTAGAATTTCTATAACAAATGACTTGGTTATTCTTCAATTTACCTATGGGTTTAAGCAAACATTGGAGATTGAAATCATTTTGGAAGGAATTAGGATACTTATTTGGTGTTAATAAGGATCAACCGCAGAGCAGGTGATGGTCCTAATGCAGGATTTAAGAGTTTTAATCTTTGTCATTAATATATTTCTGGCAGGTGTAGTGAGGCGGTATGAATAGAATCCGAAAAGGAAAGCTATTTCTATGAAAAAAACCAGTAATATGTCAGGTAAAACAATTTGCCTTGGCAGGTATTACATACATGCTGAGTGTGTCGTCAGGCTATGGTGTGACTCAGGAGCCACTCAGAGCATTTCCTCCACCACATATAAAAGACAACAAGAATCACCTAAAGTAGAGTAAGAGGTTGGGCAAAAGTAACAGCTGTCAGAGGAGTTTTTTTGTTTTTTTTGTTTTTTATTTTGGTATCATCAATGTACAATCACATAAGCAACATTGTGGTTACTAGATTCCCCCCATTACAAGCCCCCACCACACACCCCATTACAGTCACTATCAGCGTAGGAAGATGCTATAGGGTCACTAGTTGTCTTCTCTGTGCTCTGCTGCCTTCCCCTTCCCCCCTTACATTATGTATGCTAATTTTAATGCCCCTTATTCTCCTTTTCCCTCCCTTCCCACCCATCCTCCCCAGTCCCTTTCCCTTTGGCAACTGTCAGAGTAGTTTTAAAATTGTATCCACATTATAAACAAATGACTTATTGAGATCTGAGGTTATATATTACCTTGAACTAACTCTATATCTCAGTCCACACTGCTCTGTGGTTATTACATTAAACAAGTTGAAAATCCTGTTTCCAACAAATTTTTACTCTCTCTAACTTAGAGTGTGACAAAACACATGGAAAATTTTTAAAGTGGCCTGGGGAATTTGGAAGTACTTCTCTAAAGAGTGCAAGTAGAAAACAGAGGAATGAATCACAAAGAGTCAGGTATATGTCAGAATCAGCAAATGGATTAAGTAAGGGAGAGAGAGAAAATAAAACAATTAGATAATATTCTTTTTCTTGAGAGGTAGTCCATGTAACATGACTTGTGCAGGGGAACAGAGACTTCAACGGTATTAGTAGATGGATCTAGATACATCTTGTGTCATAAACACACCTCATGTGTTTTTAGTTTATTCAGGGGAAAAAAGGGCTACAAACAGTGAAACTGGGTAAAATTTTGGTTATTGATAAGGGAAATATTCTTAAGGGAACAAATGTGTGATGAACGAATCTATTCCAAAGTGCAAATTAAAAGAATAGTGCACATTTAAGAAATTGTCAGAGAAAATTTTGTTTTCCTTAGACTATATTTTTCAAAAGACTCATAAAAACTTTAATTTTTCCCAACACATGTCATGACCATTTAGTAGGCTATAAAATCAATTTGATGGTATTTGTATTTATTTTTAATGAAATACATTAGAACATAAAACATCAGAGATCAGGGCACCAAAGGATCAGTATTTTATTGTCATTTTTGTTAACAAAATATGTGTACAAGTATTTGTGTGGGTATGAACTTGTACACCGGGTTGCAGTAAAAAATGTCTATATTAACATATGTTGTAGTAAAAATATTTGAAAATAAGGTTTCTGATCCATATAGTGATATGCTATCAACACAGCCGAGTATGAGTTATTTTTAAAATTCATTACTAAATAACACAAAACACATGTAAAATATGGGTGATTTTTCTGAACAAAACTATAATAACACAATTTTACCACTGAATTCTAAGAACTTATATCCTTCACTTTTACATGCAGTTTGGGCAAAATTCAGCCCCCCTGGAATGAGAAACCACACATCTGTAACCAGTTTCATCCTCCTGGGATTGACAGATGTCCCTCAGCTACAGATTCTGATTTTTATATTTCTACTGATCACCTATATGTTGAGTGTAACTAGAAACTTGAGCATCATCATCCTCACATTAGTGGATTTTCACCTTAAAACTGCGATGTACTTTTTTCTCCAAAATTTCTCCTACTTAAAAATCTCGTTCATGTCTGCCTGCATTCCTCGATTATTGTACAGTATATCTACAGGTGACAGGACTATTACGTATAATGCTTGCATATGCCAACTTTTTTTTACATATGTTTCTGGAATAACAGAGTTTTTTCTCCTGGCTGCCATGTCCTTTGTTCGATATGTAGCCATCTGCAAACCCCTGCATTACATGACTATTATGAACTTCAGGGTCTGCAAAAGGCCCATCTTCTGCTGTTGGATGACTACATTGTTGATCATGTTACCACCACATAGCTTGGGACTAGATCTGGAATACTGTGCCTCTAATGCCATTGACCACTTTGTCTGTGATGCTAACCCTATGCTGAAGATCTCATGCTCAGATACATGGCTCATAGAGCAGATGATTACTATCAGCGCTGTGATTTCTTTCCTTATAACTCTGGTGTGTGTGGTCCTGTCCTACATGTACATCATCAGGAAAATTCTAAAACTCCCCTCTGACCTGCAGAGGACAAGAGCCTTTTCCACCTGTTCTTCCCACATTATCGTGGTTTCCATCACCTATGGCAGCTGCATCTTTGTTTATATCAAACCTTCAGCAAAAGATGAAATGGGCATTAATAAGGGAGTAACAGTACTCACTACTTGCATTTCCCCCATGCTGAACCCATTCATTTACACTCTGAGGAACAAACAAGTGAAACAAGCCTTTAATGAGTTAGTCAAAAGATTTAAGTTGCTCTCAAAGAATTAGGGGAATGTTGATGTCAGTATCCTTAAGCATATTTTCTTCAGTTTCTGTCTCCTTTTGCCTTTTCCTGATCTAGATTTGCCATCCATTCTGTACCAGCCCTGTCAAGTCACCCCTTTGACCTCCTCACAAAAAAGCTTCTTTCAGCTGATAATTGTAATGAAGTAAAATGAGAATAGATGTCTCAGGAAATCTAAGCATGACTTCACTCCTAACATTTCCTTTCCAATTCTAAGAGGTTTGGGAAATTTATCTTAAAATATTAATACAATAGTTAACACCATTCTTTAAATAGAACACATACAAAAAACAAACCAAAACGTTACTTAAATAAGAGACTTAATTTTGAAAAGAATCAGTAATTGTCTAAGTGTTATAAGAAAAATTTCATAAACTGAAGATATATTTTTATGTGAGGAATAAGTATAAGACGTAGGATTTGAAAGAAGCATTTACTAATGGAAAATCTTTGAAATCACACAATTCACATATTTTATTGACTGGATCCTATCTAATATGAAAGTTATTTAAAATTTGCCAATGGGTCATGAATTAAGAAACAATGCAATTGTAATTTCTGTTAAAGATAAGTCCTTCACTGAAGTTACATAAAACGTATTTATATTGGTATCCCAATTAAATTGTTTAATCTTGTATGTAGAGTATTTTAGCAAACAGACGGCAGTAAGTTCAAGAAAACTAATATAGGGCTAGAAGAGTGATATATTAATAAGCCTTGACCAATTATATTAGGAATGAACAAATGAGAAACAGAATAAAATATGAATACAAATATCAATGTGATGATATGCTTTTCTTAAATGAAAAATATGTCAATTCAAGAGACAAAATTACACACCTAATTATAATCCCTCAAAGAAACACCAGCATTTCATTATTCAGTACATTTTGTTCCAACTTCCTCTTTCATAATGCAACATAGTAAAATTTCCTTTGATCCTTTTTCTGTATTTCAGGCCACTTCTCATTTCATGGACAGTGTAGGCATGAATTTACCCCTCATTTTTCAACTTCCTAACCTCCAGTTTAGATGACATTCCCACAAGAATTTATTGCTGACCTTGTTTTATGATTCCACCAGCAGGACCCCAGGCCTGGGTTAGTCCGACTCATTCCTACTACTGTCATCACTTACCGGCTGCTTTCATTCCTTACCAAACTGCAATTGCATGTTTACTTCTCCTTCTTCTTCTCTCAACGGCAAATACATTTGACAAGGTCTCCTCATAGGCCAAATTATAGAAACCTTTATGCCTGACACAGACAAATATTAGTTACTTAATAGACAATTTCCAATATGATGATTTGAAACTTCTGACAATGAAAAGTGAGAACTAATATGTGAGTAGAAAAGACACAGAAGTAACATTTGACATGAATGTGTGCATAACAGTGTGGGTAAAATTATAACATTTCCAGAATCTCTCACCCAGCTTTAGTGCATCTCCATATCAACACGTGTTTCCAAGGGGTGGAGAGATGTAGTCCATCTGAACCAGAAAGGTTGGGGGAAGTATTTGCTTGCTTCTGATGCAACAGGAGAGAGAAAGACAGACGCGGGATAAATGCTTGTAAGCAATAAATGGGTTTTAAACTTTATTTCTCCCTTTGATTGATTTCAGTTTCAAAGGTATTTTGCCCTGGGATTTCTTCTCTGGAGTTACAACTGGCTGTAGTTGGCAGGACCTCTGAACCTGAAATCTGTCTCCACGGGTGTGACCCTTTGGTGGGCTGACCCTAGAGATAGTGAGGAGATGCCTAGAAACTCCAGTGTAGATAGTGGGAAGGCACCAGTGGCTGCAGTAGTAGAAGGGGCAGCTTCACCTGGGAAGCCCCTACATGTGTCGCTTCCAATTGGGGAGCTCTTAGTGGGGGAATTGGTCTCGGATAAAGTACCTCCAAGAGGATTTGGGCCTTCCCCAGAATTGGGGAAGGTAGGAGACATCAGATGCTGCAAAATTAGCCTACTGTGTGATAGAAGGGTGCTTAGAGGCCTGAGTGTCTTTGTAGCAGCTGACATTGTAGGATCTTTGTCAAGATAGTGGAAAGGGTTATTGAGGAGAGAGACAAACTTTTGCATCGCTTGGAGGTGCTGAGTGGTAACCTATGGGATGCCCTTAAAGAAGAGAGACCATTATTGAGATGATGGATCACGCTCCTGGGACGAGGAAGCAGAAGCCACATTGCAGAATGTTGTTGTGGAGAGGAAGGAAGGAGCGGTGCCTTCAGCCCGGAGATGGTGGAGGAGCTGGAGCTGGGGTAGGGAAGAGGTGGTGCAGAGGATGAGGAGTCGGGGCCAGGAGCTGATCTGCTGCCATGGCCATCGCCTGAGGCACCAGTCTCTACTGTGTTAAAAGCCCACGTAGCTGTAATTAAAAAAATAAAAGAGAAACAAACGCGGGCTCCTCAGTGGGAGGAGTCACCCACTCCCCGGGTTGTGGAGCACGCAATGCTTCGACCCTACACCCAGGATGAGCAGGGAGACATGAGCGTCCAGTACAGGCAGAAGCCATCGGAACCTCTACCTGCATGGCTTTAATGTCTCTGGGATATGGGGGTGGAAAATATTGTCATGTCTGGTCCTGAAAAGAGTAGACTGGCTTCCCTGATGACTCACCCTTCCCTCTGGCAACAGTTGCAAAGTGCCCTTCATACCTCAGGGAATCAGACACCTCTGGATTGGCTGACAGCTGCCATCAGGGCAGTTTGGCCTAATCAGGGTGATTTATCATATTTACCCACTAGCTGGTAAACATATGTACAGCTCCTACAGGTATGGCAGAAATTGGGCATGAAAAATATTGTCTGTAGTATGGACATCAAGACTCCAGTGAGGAGTTGTTTAAAGTAGGAATGAGAAATCTGGTGCTCCATACAGCTTCCACATCTTTCTATGGGTCTCTAGTGACTACTCTTGCCCCCCACAAAGGGCAACCCAAAGTGAGGCTACTTGAACTTTAGCAGATCTCGGGGAGATTGAAACAATAAGATCAGAGAATTAGGTATAGGCTATGACTGAAAGGATAGATGCAAAATACCCATCGAGGACCCAGATGAGGGTTGGTTTGATAATGGCTTGGGTAGTGAAAGAGAACTTTGATGGACAGCCCATAGGAACTTGTTAGAACTGTGGCACCAAATAAAGCCTGAGCAGTGCATCTGGCTGCTGAGGGCCAGGACACAGAAGCTGGAGTCACAGCCTCACATCCGGCCTGAGTCCCTGCAAGATTGCCTGGGGGAAAGTACTCAGAATTTGCTTGGTCCCTCACCCCACAGGAGGGCTACTGGGCAACATGGTCCCAGTCAGGGAGGCAAAGATCCCTATCTTGGGGAACATGGTGGGGAATAGATGCCACATGTAGAATTAGCAATTCCTTGGTACCCTGAATTGTCAAAGAATTGTACAAAAAGTGTACAAGATGCTAGTGGACACAGGAACTGAGTTTTCTCTAATTTATAGCACACCAGAGCATTTTCCTAGAACTTCTGCTGTGATAGATGGCTACAGAGGTAAGCCAATGAGAGTGAAGAAAGTCCAAATCCCACTGGGCTGGGGCGTGTACCCCAAAAGGAGTGAGTACTGCATACATTTCTCCCATCCTTGATTATACATTGGAGGGAGATATCCTGCAGGGCCTGTGGCAACATCCCACTGCAGGTGAGTGCAGACTGAGGATGCATGTGGTGAAGGCCGTTCTGAGGGGACATGCTAAGCATCCACCTGTAGCTCTGACTTCACATTTGCAGATGACAAATACTAAGCAGTATAAATTGCTTGGAGTGCACAAGGAAATTGGAGAAGCTCTACAAGAGTTGGAGAATCATAAAGCCCACTCATAGTCCTTTTAATATCCCAGTTTGACAAGTAAAAATTCCAGATTGCTCCTGGCATATGATCATGGACTATAGGGAATTGACCATTATGGATACACTCAATCATGAACTGGGGACGTATAATAATATTGTAATCCTGGCTAATGCTTTCTTCTTTATTGTCATAGCACAGAAAATTCAGGAACAGTTTGCATTCATGTTGGAAGGCTCGCAGTGCACATTCACTGTCCATGCACAGGAATACCTCACAGACCCACCATATGTCATGGACTTCTGTCCACATGGAATAAACCACAAACAATGTGGTTGTATCACTACACTATCATGCTCACATATGATTCTCCTGCAGATTTAGAAGTGGCAGTTCCTAGTCTGCTGCAACATCTAAAAGAGAAAGTACGGGCTGTGAACAGCACCAAGGTTCAGGGACCTGGGTTGTTTGTAAATTCTTAGGGTTTGTCTGGCTTGTAAAGTAAAGTTATCCCTGCAGCAGGCATAGACAAGTTTCAGGCTTTCCCTACCCCTACCACTGTGTCAGTATTACAAGACTTTTGGGGTCACTTGAGCTACTGGAGATTATTTATCTTGCACTTGGCACAAATTCTGAGCCCCTTATACTGGTTGGTAAAATACGGCATCAGATGGGACTGGGATGAAACATGTGCAGCTGATTTTATTGCTGCTGACTGAGCAGCCAAGCAGCCAAAGCCATAGAGGCCTAGAGTGTAATGGACTCATGAACATCATGTGAGTTAAATGCTCATGTAACCAAAGATGTTTATGGATTGGGTCTTTAGCAGCGACTTCAACATGCCAACCTATTGGATTCTGGTCACAACTATGGAAAGGAGAAGATTTCTGGTACACCTTGATAGAGAATCAACTGGCTGCTGTGTATCATGCCTTGCTGGCTATGGAGCCAATCACTGGAACAGCTCCAGCTAAGGTAATAACCACCTATCCCATTGCAGGGTGGGTGCAAACTGGACCCAAAGGCCATTGAGTGGTGGGCACAATTGTTTGCTTTGGCCAAATGGGGTGCATAGTTACAACAGCATAGTGCTCTGTCTTCCAGCCCTGTAAGTGGAAAACTCCAGTGAGTAATGGGGCCAGTGACATACAGTAGTGGAACGCAGTAAAAACTTGCCTTTGAGCCATGGTAGCCAAGAGTCCTTATCAAGACAGAAAAGCCCCTATACCTGAAGATGCTGGTTATACAGATAACTCAAGTTGTTGGCAGCCCCCGAAGTGTAGGGCTGTGACTTCCCTCCTAATACTGAGGCAATATGGATGGAGAATGGAGAGGGCAAGAGCAGTCAATGGGCTGAGTTGCGGGCAGTATGGCTCACCATCACCCAGGAGCCCTACACTATGGTTGTCTGCAATGACAGCTAGGCCATCCATCAGGGCTTGCCCCTGTGGCTACTAACATGGTACCACGCCATCTGGATGGTTGGTCACTGGCCCTTTTGGAGCAAGAGGTGTGGCAAGATCTATGGGCCTCTGCTCAGACTAGGACAGATACTGTACATCACATGATTGGCCATTTGCCTTTGGTATCGCCAGGGAATGATAAAGCAGACTTATTATTAAAGGTCTGCTGGCTAGAAGGAAAGCCTACCTCTGAGGTAGTTCAATGGTTACATCAGAATCTGTTGCACACAGGGCAGAATACAATGTTAGCTGTAGTCTGTCTTTGGGGCATGCTGCTGACCTTTTAGGAAGACAGCAGAGCCCAGAAGGAATGCCTTGTGTGTTCTAAGAGGGACTTACACTGAGTCCTACAGCAACATGGGACAGCAGTAAAGGGGATGATACCACTTGTCAGGTGACAGTAGATTACATTGGGCCCCTGCCAATATCAGAATGGTATTGGTATACCGTGACTTGTGTTGATACAGCTACTGGACTCTTCTTTTCTTTTCCTCCACATCTTGCAGATACGGAATGACCAAAAGGTACCTAGAATGTCTCTTTGCTGCCTTTGGCCGACTGCAGGTGATTGAGAGTGATCAAGGCATGCACTCTACTGGACGTGCAGTACAAGAATGGGTTGAGCAATTAGGAATAAAATAGAAGTTTCATGTACCACATAAACCTATTGGGGAAGGCATGATAAGAGGTAAAATGGTTTGTAGAAATCTGGTCTGAAGTCAGACACCAATAGTCTTTCAGCAGGGCTTGTCATCTTGCTTATGGACAGACGGTGCTACAGCATTTGGGTGAGAAACCCTGAAGGAGAGCCTTGAGTCCTGTGGACATACTAAAACACATTTTTGTCTGTCCTATACAGTTGTATTTGAATGCCAAAAAAGGAGTTATTGCAGCAAGGATATGGCCAGCGGGGCAAAATCCTCCGGCCAGGCCCATCTGCTATTTACCCTGGATTCTCTGTCCAGTGGACGTGATCCTGGAGATTTTGACTCATGGACCAGTGATGGCTGGTCCTTCTGCTACCTTTGGAAAAAGGTCTGGACGCTGGACTTCTCTGTGTTCCTGGAGTAACAGCAGAGTGGTCCCCAAAGATCACAGTAGTTTTCCCAAACGATTGGAAGGTAAGAGCATCTTATGGGGAAGTTTTCTTTTTATGTAAATGGCCAGTACATGTGCATTCTGCAGCAATATATACTGACCCACCAGTAACTCCCAAACCAGAATGAGATCCCATTCCTGCCACTGTGCCATCACAGAACCACTCTCTTGCATGCATAATACCGGATGGATAAGATTTGCATATTCTGGTGTTATTGAAACATGTATTTTATTTCCCTTAATGTTATTTTCTTCTATAATCTCTGTGGCTTTGACCCTTCCCATTACTCCAGATGCCTCCTTATGACAGCTGTGAACTCCCTAGCTACTTGCTTCCTGTGGAATGGGCAAGCTAAGAACTTAATGTGCATAGGACTTTGAACCTTGGTAAATTCTCTGGATTGAGGATTATCATGATTTTTTTGCTGTTGTTGTTGTATGTTATTAGTCTGGTTACAGTACTCCTGTTTTCTTGAACAGGACCCATTGCAGAAGATAGGGAGTGAGTAGATTGTGAGGTGAAGTTTCTGAAGTGTGGGATGTGGATAAAAGTGCAATACTTCCAGAATCTCCCACCAGTCCTTAGTGTGCCTCCATGTCAATAGGTAATTACAAGGAGCTGTTGGCGGCTAGGTCCTATCTAGACTGGATAGATGTGGTTGGGTCCTTTTACAGTGGGGTTGGGATAGATATTAGAGAGCAGGGATAGACGAATGCTTGAAAGCAATAAATGGATTTCTTCCACTTTATATCTCCTTTTGATTGATTTTGGCTTCAAAGGTTATTTGCCCTGGGCTGGGAACATATTTTTCCCCCTAGAGTTACCAGGGGACACAGAGATAGAGAGGCTTGGTGAAACAGTCAGGGGCATATTCACATGGGTCTGTTTCCTTGCTTTCTGTGTTATCCTTTGGTCTATTTTTCATACTACTGCCAATAAAATTTTGCTCTTTTTCAGGAGTGTTTTTCTAGACTTAGTCTTCTGCATTGCCAAACAAATTTTAGAATCAGACTTTTACTTAAGAGAAAAATAGTGTGCTAGTGTTTTGATAGACTTTGTGAAATGGATTGATTGATTGACCAAATCAATGTAACAATTGGTCAGTGTACAATTTACATTTGTAGAGTATAGAGCCTTCCAATCTATTAACATGGTATCCCTGTTCACTCATTTAGTTGTTCTTTAACTTCTTTCAATATCTTACAGTTTTAATTTTGAGTGCATATTTGTCTGTGCACTTAGAATTACTGCAAATGCCAAATTAAATTTATTTATAAGTATTCATTGGTTTTGAATATTATAAAGGAAATGATTGCAAATACTTATCTTCTAATTTCTCACCTTCAGTACATAGCAGCAAAATTTATTATTGTGTATTCACTTGTTGTCTATGAACTTTAAGTTGCATAATAAATTCTAAAACTTTTTCTTAGATTATTTTGGATTTTCAACATAGACTTAAATTCTTTTCTAAATTAACAACTTTATGCATTAAAAAACTTTCTTATATCTATTATCCTTTTCTGTTAATTGTTCTATCTAGAGCCTCCAATATAATGTTGAGTAAAAATTATGTATCAAATATCATTTTCTTATTACAGACTCAGAAGTATGCTATCAACATTCAACATTGAAGATGATGTGTGCTAAGCATGTGTGGGTATATAAGCAGTTTGACAGATTAGAGAAGTTCCCTTTTTTTTGATGGATTATCATAAATAGATTTGGAATTTTATACATTTTAAAATCAATTGAGAGATTTATAGGATTTTATTCATATTCTATTAATGTGATAAAACTCTATTAATTATTTTCAAATATCAAACCAACCTATGATCTCAGGAAGTAATAGAAGTATATGTTGGTTTACCATCCTTTCTGTATTGCACTAGACCTATTTTGTTAACATTTGTTTTGGACATTTGTATGTTTAATCACAAGAGAGATTATTCTGAAATATTTCTTTCCTGTAATGTGTGACAGGGTATTATTGAAAAACAGCATCATGAGATATAATTCATACACCATACATTTTACCCAGTTAAAGTGTATGATTTAATGCTTATTAGTATATTCTCACATATGTACCACCATTACCATAGTCCATTTTAGGATATTTCCATCACTTCCAAAGAGGCCCCCATTTTAGCTTTTATGTCCAACACATGTCCCCTTCCCATCCTGAAGCAATCACTAATCTGATTTTTGTCTTTATATATTTCCCTATTCTGAGGTTTCATATGAATGAAATCATATGATATTTAGTCTTTGTGACAGGCTTCCATCACTCAGCACAATGTTTCCAAAATTCATCCAAGTCATAGCTTGTATTAGTTCTTCATTTTCATGGCCTATATCATTCATCAGAGTATTAAATATAACCAGTCATGGAGAGATTGCCGTATTTACTATAGTACAGGCACAGGCATATGCTGGAATAGGAATCCTTTGAAATATAAATGTACATGAATACAGCACATTTAATTTATTCATTCATCCACTGATAGTCATTTGGTTCTTTTCTACATTTTTGTTTTTGTGGATAATGCTTCCATAAACACTTGTATATGGGTTTTTGTGTGGATATATGTTTTCATTTCTCTTGGTTATATGTTTAGGAATGGAATTGTTGTGAATAGAGTCACATTATACTCTACACTTAATCTTTAGTGTAAATGAAGACTTTTTCAGCATGGCTGCACCATTTTACGTTACCACCAGCACTGTATGAGCATTTGTATATCTCCACAACTTGTCAGTACCTGTTATTAACTGACTTTTTTATTCTACCCATCCTATTGGCTGTGAAGTGGTATCTCGTTCCATTGATTCATATTTCTATGATGATTAATAATATTCAACACCTTTTTTTGTGTTTACTGGTCATTTGGATATCTTTCTTGGATGAAGGATAACATTATTAGCTGTAATGTACATTGAACCACATATAAATATATGTATAAATATATATGTCAGGTATACAGATCAATGTATGCTTTAGTGAATTTTCACAAAGTGAATGCATCCCTGTAACCATAGTCAGAATAAAGATAAATTTTTATCTAAAAAAACCCTTCCATACCAAAGAATACTTATCTGTTCAAAGATGACAAGAGTCTTCACCTTAACAGTTGCAATAAAAATAAAAAATATATAAACAGTTGCATTTATATAAGTCAAATCACAAAGTATCTGGTTTATTTGCATCCAAAATTATATTTTTGAGATTTTACATGTTGTTTTATTAAGTCATTGACCAATTTCATTGCATAAATATATAACAATTAATTATTTTACTACTCATGATCAGTAGGATGATTCCAGTTTGGTGGTATTCATAAGGAATGCTGCTATGCTCATTTTTCATACTTCATTTGTTGGTGGTATTTATTAGCAATGCTGCTATGCACATTTTAATTCTTCATTTGAGGGACATATAAATATTCCTTTCGCTTCACTATTATATACTTAGGAGTGCTATTATTGTATCAAAGGTGTGTGTTTTGTGATAATAGGCGACAGAAACACATCTCCAACATCATGGTACTAATTAGTGCTCTCACACTAGTAGTGCATGAAAATTCTAGCACCAAATCCACAGCAGCATGTGATATTCTTTTTTTTAATTTTAGATATTGCAGTGATTTTGGAACAATGAAGAATAGGAAACAAGCAAAAAGATGATAAATGTAAATCTAAATGTGCAGAGATTGTAATATTAGATGAAGTACAGAGTCAAACTATATGCTATACTAGGCATCCTTTTGAAATACAAATATACAGACATTTTAAAAGTGAAAGGTTGAAAAATAAATAAATACATAATTACACAGACTATTTCAAAACCCTTTTTTCAAGCATTGATAGAGCATGTCCAGAGAAATGGAAAAGACATAGAAGGCTGCATAAATGCTAACAATTGCCTTGTCCAAAATGACCTTTAGGGATAACACCCCTAAAGTGAAGGTGAACACACATTCCTCTAAAGTGCTCATGGGCAATTTACCAACATAATCAATATTCTGGAGCATAACAATATCTTAACAAATCTGGAGATTTGAAATGCAAGAATATTCATTCTCCAAAAAGGAATTCAGTAAGACCTAGAAATAATTAAAGTTTGCTATGCTTCCATATTATGTATACTTTTGGTTTATTTATTTTTAACTCTATAAAAAAACTTTTAGTGGCTAACCTATTGTTTAGAATATTGGTTGTTCAGGGGCATTCTGTTTAATTTCCACATATTTTGGATTTTCCAGTTTTTTAAAAAATTTTATTTTGGTATCATTAATCTACAATTACATGAAGGACATTATGCTTACGACGCTCCCCCTTCACCAAGTCCCCCCCCACATACCAGTTCACAGTCACTGTCCATCAACATAGTAAGATGCTGTAAAATCACTACTTGTCTTCTCTGTGTTGCACAGCCATCCCCGTGACCCCCACCACCACAATATACATGTTAATCTTAATGACCCCTTTCTTTTTTTCCTGCTCTTATCCCTCCCTTCCCACCCGTCCTCCCCAGTCCCTTTCCCTTTGGTAACTATAGTCCATTCTTGGGTTCTGTGCTTCTGCTGCTGTTTTGTTCCTTCAGTTTTCTTTTGTTCTTATACTCCACATATGAGTGAAATCATTTGGTACTTGTCTTTCTATGCCCTGCTTATTTCACTGAGCATAGTACCCTCTAGCTCCATCCGTGTTGTTGCAAATGGTAGGATCTGTTTTTTTCTTATAGCTGAGTAATATTCCATTGTGTATATGTACCACATCTTCTTTATCCATTCATCTACTGATGGACATTTAGGTTGCTTCCATATCTTGGCTATTGTAAATAGTGCAGCAATAACATAGGGGAGCATCTGTCTTTTTGAAACTGGAATGCTGCATTCTTAGGGTAAATTCCTAGAAGTGGAATTTCTGTGTCAAATGGGATTTCTATTTTGAGCATTTTGAGGAACCTCCATACTGCTTTCCACAATGGTTGAACTAATTTACGTTTCCACCAGCAGTGTAGGAGGGTTCCCCTTTCTCCACAACTTCTCCAACATTTGTTGTTGTTTGTCTTTTGGGTGGTAGCCATTCTTACTGGTGTGAGATGATATCTCATTGTGGTTTTAATTTGCATTTCTCTGATGACAAGTGATGTGGAGCATCTTTTCATATGTCTGTTGGCCATCTGAATTTCTTCTTTAGAGAACTGTCTATTCAGCTCCTCTGCCCATTTTTTAATTGGATTATTTGCTCTTTGTTTGTTGAGATGTGTGAACTCTTTATTTTGGATGTCAACCCTTTATCAGATCTGTCATTTATGAATATATTCTCCCATACTGTAGGATACCTTTTTGTTCTATTGATGGTGTCCTTTGCTGTACAGAAGCTTTTCAGCTTGATATAGTCCCATTTGTTCATTTTTGCTTTTGTTTCTCCTGCCCTGGGAGATATGTTCATGAGGAGGTCACTCATGTTTATGTCTAAGAGATTTTTGCCTATGGTTTTTTCTAAGAGATTTATGGTTTCATGACTTACATTCAATTTTTTTTTCATTTTGAATTTAATTTTGTGTGTGGGATTAGACAGTGATCTAGTTTCCTTCTCTTACATGTAGCTGTCCAGTTTTGCCAGCACCATCTGTTGAAGAGACTGTCATTTTCACATTGTATGTCCGTCCATGGCCCCTTTATCGAATATTAGTTGACCATATATATGTTTGGTTTAATGTTTTATAGTCTCTATTCCGTTCCATTGGTCTGTGGGTATGTTCTTGTGCCAGTACCAAATTGTCTTGATTACTGTGGCTTTGTAGTAGAGCTTGAAGTTGGGGAGTGAGATCCCCCCCACTTTATTCTTCCTTCTCAGGATTGCTTTAGCTATTTGTGGTCTTTGGTGTTTCCTTATGAATTTTTGAACTATTTGTTCCAGTTCATTGAAGAAAGCTGTTGGTAATTAATAGGGATTGCATCGAATCTGTATATTGTTTTGGGCAGGATGGCCATTTTGACAATATGAATTCTTCCTAGCCAAGAGCATGGGATGAGTTTCCATTTGTTAGTGACCCATTTAATTTCTCTTAAGAATGTCTTATACTTTTCAGGGTATAGGTCTTTCACTTCCTTGGTTAGCTTTATTCCTAGTTATTTTATTGTTTTTTGATGCTATTGTGAATGGAATTGTCTTCCTGATTTCTCTTTCCATTAGTTTATTGTTAGTGTATAGGAAAGCCACAGGTTTCTGTGTGTTAATTTTGTATCTGGCAACTGTGCTGAATTCCGATATTAGCTTTAGTAGTTTTGGAGTGGAGTCTTTAGGGTTTTTTATGTAAAATATCATGTCATCTGCAAATAGTGACAGTTTAACTTCTTCTTTACCAATTTGGATTCCTTGTGTTTCTTTGTATTGTCTGATTGCCGTGGCTAGGACCTCCAGTACTATGTTGAATAAAAGTGGGGACAGTGGGCATCCCTGTCTTGTTCCCGATCTCAGAGGAAAAGCTTTCAGCTTCTCGCTGTTCAGTCTGATGTTGGCTGTGGGTTTATCATATATAGCCTTTATTATGTTGAGGTACTTGCCCTCTATACCCATTTTGGTGAGATTTTTTATCACGAGTGGATGTTGAATTTTGTCGAATAATTTTGCAGCATCTATGGAGATGGTCATGTGGTTTTTGTCTTTCTTTTTGTTGATGTGGTGGATGATGTTGATGGATTTTCGAATGTTGTACCATCCTTGCATCCATGGGATGAATCGTGGTGTAGGATCCTTTTGATATATTTTTGAATTCAGTTTGCTAATATTTTGTTGAGTATTTTTGCATCTACATTCATCAGGGATATTGCTCTGTAGTTTTCTTTTTTGGTGGGGTCTTTGCCTGGTTTTGGTATTAGAGTGATGTTGGCTTCATAGAATGAGTTTGGGAGCATTCCCTCCTCTTCTATTTTTTGGAAAACTTTAAGGAGAATGGGTATTATATCTTCTCTGTATGTCTGATAGAATTCCGAGGTAAATCCATCTGGCCCGGGGATTTTGTTCTTTGGTAGTTTTTTGATTACCGCTTCAAATTCTTTGCTGTTAATCGGTCTGTTTAGATTTTCTGTTTCTTTCTGGGTCAGTCTTGCAAGGCTGTATTTTTCTAGGAAGTTGTCTATTTCTCCTAGGTTTCCCAACTTGTTAGCATATAGGTTTTCATAGTACTCTCTAATTATTCTTTGTATTTCTGTGGGGTCCGTCGTGATTTTTCCTTTCTAGTTTCTGAATCTGTTGCTGTGTGTTGACTCTCTTTTCCTCTTAATAAGTCTGGCTAGAGTCTTATCTATTTTGTTTTTTTTCTTGAAGAACCAGCTCTTGGTTTCATTGATTTTTTCTATTGTTTTATTCGTCTCAATTTTATTTATTTCTTCTCTGATCTTTATTATGTCCCTCCTTCTGCTGATCTTTGGCCTCATTTGTTCTTTTTCCGATTTCTATAATTGTGACATTAGACCATTCATTTGGGATTGTTCATCCTTCTTTAAATATGCCTGGATTGCTGTATGCTTTCCTCTTAAGAATGCTTTTGCTGTATCCCACAGTAGTTGGGGCTTTGTGTTGTTGTTGTCATTTGTTTCCATATATTGCTGGATCTCCATTTTAATTTGGTTGTTGATCCATTGATTGTTCAGGAGCATGTTGTTAAGCCTCCATGTGTCTGTGAGCCTTTTTGCTTTCTTTGTACAGTTTATTTCTAGTTTTATGCCTTTGTGGTCTGAAAAGTTGGTTGGTAGGATTTCAATCTGTTTGAATTTACTGAGGCTCTTTTTGTGGCCTAGTATGTGGTCTATTCTGGAGAATGTTCCATGTGCAATTGAGAAGAATGTGCATCCTGTTGCTTTTGGATGTAGAGTTCTATAGATATCTATTAGGTCCATCTGTTCTTGTGTGTTGTTCAGTGCCTGTGTGTCCTTACTTATTTTCTGTCAGGTGGATCAGTCCTTTGGAGTGAGTGGTGTGTTGAAGTCTCCCAAAATGAATGCATTGCATTCTATTTCCTCCTTTAATTCTGTTAGTATTTGTTTCATATACGTTGGTGATCCTGTATTGGGTGCATATATATTTATAATGGTTATATCCTCTTGTTGGACTGAGCCCTTTATCATTATGTAATGTCCTTCTTTATCTTTTCTTACTTTCTTTATTTTGACGTCTATTTTGTCTCATACTAGTATTGCAACACCTGCTTTTTTCTCTCTGTTGTTTGCATGAAATATCTTTTTCCATCCCTTGACTTTAAGTCTGTGCATGTCTTTGGGTTTTGAGGTGAGTCTCTTGTACGGAGCATATGGATGGGTCTTGCTTTTTTATCCATTCTATTACTCTGTGTCTTTTGATTGGTGCATTCAGTCCATTTACATTTAGGGTGATTATTGAAAGGTATGTACTTATTGCCATTGCAGGCTTTAAGTTTGTGGTTACCAAAGGTTCAGGGTTAGCTTCTTTACTATCTTACTGTCTAACTTAACTCGCTTATTGAGCTATTATAAACACGGTCTGATGATTCTTATTTCTCTCCCTTCTTATTCCTCCTCCTCCCTTCTTCATATGTTGGGTGTTTCTTTCTGTGTTCTTTTTAGAAGTGCTCCCATCTAGAGCAGTCACTGTAAGATGTCCTGTAGATGTGGTTTGTGGGAGGTAAATTCCCTCAACTTTTGCGTGTCTGGGAATTTTTTAATCCCTCCTTCATATTTAAATGATAATTGTGCTGTATACAGTATTCTTGGTTCGAGGCCCTTCTGTTTCATTGCATTAAGTGTATCATGCCATTCTCATCTGGCCTGTAAGGTTTCTGTTGAGAAGTCTGATGATAGCCTGATGTGTTTTCCTTTGTAGGTGACCTTTTTTTTCTCTGGCTGCCTTTAATACTCTGTCCTTGTCTTTGATCTTTGCCATTTTAATTATTATGTGTCTTAGTGTTGCCCTCCTTGGATCCCTTGTCATGGGAGTTCTGTGTACCTCTGTGCTCTGAGAGGCCATTTCTTCCCTTAGTTTGGGGAAGTTTTCAGCAATTATTTCTTCAAAGACACTTTCTATCCCTGTTTCTCTCTTCTTCTTCTTCTTTTATCCCTATAATAAGGATATTGTTCAGTTTCATTTGGTCACACAGTTCTCTTAATATTCTTTCATTTCTGGAGTTTCTGGAGATCCTTTTATCTCTCTCTCCGTCAGCTTCTCTGCGTTCCTGTTCTCTGTTCTCTAGTCCATTAATGGTCTCTTGCATCTCGTCCATTCTGCTTTGAAGTCCTTCCCGAGATTGTTTTATTTCTGTATTCTCCCTCCTTAGTTCTTGCATATTTCTCTGCAAGTCCATCAGCATGGTTATGACTTTTGTTTTGAATTCTTTTTCTGGAAGAGTGGTTAAACCTATCTCCACAGGTTGCTTCTCAGGGGAAGATGTAGAAGATGTTGAAGATGTCTGCGTTAGTCTTGTTTGGATCAAATTTTTTTGCCTTTTCATGTTGATAGGTTCAGTGGTATGCTATTGACTCGTCTGTCTGCTGGGAGAGCCAAGACTCTTTCCACTTGCTCTTGGCCTTTCTTTACTGGGAGAACTGTGACCCCTAGTGGCTTGTGTTGAGCAATTGCGTGTAGACTGGGTCTCTACCTTGCCCAGCTGGGATGGAGGAAGCTCCCTTGCTGTGGACGTGGCCAGCCTCAGGCCGCGACTCTGCTATGGCGGAGCCGTGGAGGGGTAATGGACGGGGGGCTCTTTGACTGTTTACCTCCGTGAGGGGTCTCAGAGCTGTTGCCCAGGGGTTTAGTATGCCTGGAGTTCCCTGGAATTTCCAGCTGCTGGACTGTGACCCGGGATGCTTCCATCCAGCTTTGGGGTCCCTGTCCCTTTAAGACTTTCAAAAAGCACTTGCTTTTCTTTGTCCCTGGGGCTCCAGCTGCGGGACCCACTCACAGGTCTTACTGTCCTTCTTCCCTAGTTTCCAGCACCACATGCATGCACTGTGTGTCTGCACTCTGGTGTGGATGGCTAGGGCTGGGTGTTTAGCAGACCTGGGCTCCCTCTCCCTCCCTGCTCTCCTCCTGCCAGGAGCTGGGGTTAGGGGCACTCGGGTCCCGCCGGGCTGCGGCTTGTATCTTACCCCTTTCACCAGGTGCTGGTTTCTTGCAGGTGTGGATATAGTCTGGCTGTTGTCCTGTGACTTCTGTTCTCTCTTTTAGGGATAGTTGTATTTGTTGTATATTCATAAATATATATTTTTTTATAGAAGATTCCCACTGTCCTTCTCTCGTCGCCATCTTTACTCTGCCTCGCCGGATTTTCCAATTTTTTTATAGGATTTATTTATAGTTTCATGCTCTTGTGGGGCAGAAAAGATAATTGATATGGTTTCAGTCTTCTTAAATTTAAGACTTATAGCCTAACATGTGATCTACGTTGGAGAAATGAGCTGTAGATGCCTGAAAGGATTGTGTACATGGCTGCTATTTGGTAGAATGCTCTGTGTATGCCTTTTAGATCCATTTGTCCATAGTTTTTTTCAAGTCGTGTTTCCTTATTGGATGTCTGAGTGGATGTTTTATCACTGATGAAATTGGTGTCCTGAAGTCTCTTAATATTTTGGTATTTCTATTTTTCGTTTTAGTTCTGTTAATTATTGTTTTATATATTTAGGTACTGTGATGTTGAGTGCATATATATTTATAATTGTTATATCTTCATGGTGAATTTTTTACCAAGATGTAATTTATACAGAACATTGTGTAAATTTCAGTTCTACAATGTGTTAATAGGTACATTTTGTATGGCAATATGACTACCAAATAGCTTTAATTAACATCACATAATTATCACTTCTTTTGTGGTGAGAACTTTTCAGACTACTCTCTCAGCAGTTTTGAAGTATGTAATAGAATATTGTTGATTTTAACCACTATGCTGTGCATTAGAGCTCCAGAACTTATTCATCTTCTAATTGCAAGTTTATACCCTCTCCATTTCCACCCCCAACATTTCCTGGTAACCACTAGTCTTCTCCCAGTTTCTATGAAAACAGATTGTCATAGAAACTTTTTTGATTGCACACATCAGTTATACCAGTCAGTATTTGTCTTTCTTTTCCTGAGTTACCTCCCTTAGCGTAATGCCCTCAAGGCATATCCATGGAGTCACACATGGCAGAATTTCCTTCTTTCTTGAGGATGAATAATATTCAATTGTATATTTGTACCACATCTTCTTCCTTCCTTCATCTGTTCACGGAGAATTAGGTTGATTCCTTTCCTGGCTTTTATTAATAATGCTGCAGTAAGCCTGAGAGTTCGTGTGTCACTTCAACACCTGTTTTCATTTTCTTTGTCTATGTCCCCAAAGTGAATTGATGGATCAGAAGGCACTTGTATTTTTAGTTTTTTGAGGACAATCCATAGTGTTTACCAAAAGGGCTGACAAATTTACATTCCCACAGACAATGTAGGAGGGTTCCAATTATTTGCCATCCACACCAACAGTTATTACCTACTGTTTTCTTGATGATAGGCATTCTAACAGATGGGAACTGATAGTTCATTGTGGTTTTGATTTGCATCTGGTTATTAATGATGATCATATTTTCATATACCTATTCTCCACGTGGATGACTTCTTTTAAAAATGCCTGGTTAGTTCAACTGCCTATTTTTTAAATCAGGTTTTTATTTTTTTGTTGCTATTGTGTTGTATGTGTTTCCTACATGTTTTGCAATTTTTGAGGGCCCTAAATACAGTTTATCTGGTATGGTTTGCAAAAATTTTCTCCTGTTTGGTAGTTTACCTTATCAGTTTGTTGATGGTGTCCTTCTGAGCAAAATTTTCTTAGTTTGATGTTGTCCTACTTATTGATTTTTGCTTTTGTCACTTGTGGTTTTGTGTCATATCCAAAATATTATTCCCGAGACTAATGTAAAGGAGATTCTTCCCTATACTGTCTTCTAGGAGCTTTATAATTTCAATTCTTATGTTCACATCTTTAATTCATTTTCAGTTCATTGTCATGAGCTGTGAAAGAGTGGAGTCCAATTCCATTTTTCTGTATGTGGTCATCCAGTTTTCCCAACACCATTATTTTAAATATCCCTTTCTCCAGTAAGTGTTCTTGGCTTCCTTGTCAAATAATATATGTGGAGGTTTATTTCTGGGCTGTCTATTCTCTTGCATTGGTATATGTGCCTGGTTTTATGCCAGAACCATAGTGTTTCAACTGTAGCTTTGTAGTATAGTTTGAAATTAGGAAGTGTGATACCTTCAGATTTGTTCTTTTATCTAGTTATTACTCTGGTTCATAGAAAGCTATGAATATCAACATTAATATATCTAAATTTTTATTCAATATTAATAAATATTAAACAAAAATTGTATAAATATTAAATATTTATTAAATAAACTTTTTATTAAATATTAATTAAATTAATAAATATTAAACAAAACTAATTTAAAATATAAACAGCAGAACTCATTTAAAAAGTATGATGCATAAGGGATATGAAAAATGTATGAGGCCTATTCAGAAAAAAATAATTTTTTTCTGAAAGGTAACATGAAATTCTACATATATTAAATAGCATAAATAAAGACCAACTTAAAAGTGGTCAAATATTTGCAACGTATATCACAAATTGTTAATATATAATAAGTACAAACAGTGCACAGTTCTAGGAAATATTATAAAACGGAAAAGTTATTTATAGAAAAATGACTGCAACACACCTGAATGTTGATACTTAAAGAAACATGTTTATAATAAAATAATAGAATCATATAAAAAGCTCAAGGTAGTCATTCTTTATAATAGTCAATTTTTTCTTTAAGAAATCACAAAGTTTCAACTGTCAGAATTGATATCAAATCATAATGGAGTAAACCAAAAAGAAGTATTACTTATTCTCCAAATGATGATACAAATTTATAACCATTGATTAAAAAATAAGTTTGTTTTTAATTATCAAAGTAGTTTGAAAACCTACCCACAAGAGACGTTTCATATTTGTGAATATGCCAATTAATAAGAATATGCTACATGGAATTTTATGGAAGGGTGTAATAGAGACAGTAAGTGTAATTATTACTTTTCAGCTTAATTTTTCCATTTTTGTTATTTTAATAATTTAATAATACATAGCAATTACATAAGTTGTAAATATGTTAGCAAAGTATAAAAGTAATTGTATTCTGTCATGGTAATTAGCAGTTAAAGATGTTATTGAATAAAAGGATATAAAGGTAAGCTTGCTCTTTTTCATTTGATTTTTATTTTCTGTGAAGTCTTCTGTTGCATATCACTATGGAATCCTCAATTCTCTGAGGACATTGTCCCCACTGCTGCCTGTTTCAGGGTCTTTCTCAAAAGATTACACAAAACATTCATAAATAACTTTGGATCCTAATTCATCTGGGACTTGAGTCCACATACAAGCCATGCAATCCTTTCCTCATCCTTCTAACCCACAGGATGTTTGGGGATAAACAAGCAACTGAAACCAGTATGTCTGTAGTCTTTGAGATAATAAGAAAATTACTTTCTTTAAGAAACAGTTTGATATATTTTACCAAGGTCAGTGGATTGTTAATTGAATTGTGGTAAAAAGAAACAAAAGTTTATAATTTTGAGTTAATTGAAGATTTTGATAGGGCTGGATTTGTATATCAACAAATGTTAGGTCACCTAAAAATAAGTGAAACGAAGGACTTCTGGAAGCAACCTTGAATTGGAAATCATCAGCTGACATAATTTAGATTCCTGCAGTTTTTTAAAAGACAAAATAAGGAAATATATATTAGTGAAACAATAGTGTCTATTAATTTTTTCAAGATATTTAGAAGCAAGGGCATGGCTCAAATTTCCAGACTTGAGTAAAACACAGTGGTTTTAAGACTGAAGAAAAGAGAGGTACGTGGGTGTAATGTTTCTTTTTCTATGTCTCAAGTCTCTTATTCTACTTAATTATTTTAATTGCTTAATCCATTGCAACTGTTCATTTAATTTATTGTTAGTTGTGTCATATTCATACTCAGGGGAGTGCCCAGCTCATCCTAAAACATCAAACCAGGGACATCCCTGCATTCTTTAACAAAACGTGACAACTCTTAGGTATTTACTATGGGAAATGGCAGATGGTGTGTACAGAGTATATCCTACTTCTGAAGGAAAGGATATTTTAAACTTATTAAGTGAAACCTTTACATAGCCATTTAATTAGAATTTGCATAATGATTGATATGGTTTTTCATCAAATTATTTATGGCCTTTAAGAAGCATTGGAGATTGAAGTCATTTTGGAAGGAATTAGTGCAGTTATTTGTTGTTAAGTAAGGATCAACCACAGAGCAGACTATGGTCCAAAAGCAGAATTTAAGAGTTTTATTCTGTGGTGTGAATATATTTCTGGCAAGTGTACTGAGTAAATATGGATAGAATCCAAAAAAGGAAAGCTATTTCTCTGCCAAACAGTGATAAGTTAGGTAACAATTTTTGCATCAATGTAGGTATTATATATATTCTGAGTACATAGTCAGGTC